>NC_056726.1:511718445-511848445 GCF_019279795.1 Protopterus annectens | reverse complement strand
ATGGACAGCGACGTCCCTTGCGGGACACCAAAAATTTGGTACCTTCAACCAATGGGGGAACACCATTATGACCAGGATGTAGCTGTACAAGGAACAGTAGGTTGTGCAAGCTTGATAACACATGAGTTGACACAACGTACGACATGTGTTCCAACACGGGGAGAGTGGGCAGTGTGTATGGGTGTGTTCATATCCCACCTGCGTCCACCTGCGCCCACAGTAAGGATGAGTGCTGTAGAGTAGTGGCAGGTGGGGGAACTACGGGTATGCGATTATGGGGCTAGGCGTGCAGGTGTTGGCTGTCAGACATGTATTAGGACCACCCCGTGGGTGTAAGTAATATTCCGATGTTTGTATAGCAGATGCCCGTACTTCCCAAACTATGAGAGCACATCTACTGGACAGTCCGTAAACCATTGGGGGAATACATAGGGACCATATCATTGAACTGTCCCAGATTACCAGGGACATCCGTGATTACAAATCAGAATCTTAACACAGTCTCAACTAAACCATCCTAGAACTAGTGATATTAGGAGAAAAGGTGGCGGAATACACGTAATGAATAATGACAACATGTAAGAGTCATAAACTGCATGCACCTTAGACAATATGTATGAATACATATGTGCTCTGTGTCCATCAATGTGTCAGGTTAATAGCACCAACCTTCTAAATGTGTCCCTGAGGTCGTTATGCAGTGTCCCTGATTCAGTGTTTATTCTTCCCCATTTGTATGAGAGGTCTGATAGTGAGAGAAAGCGCATGTTCCGCAAACTACCTTAGAAGTTTGATAGAATAAAAGTTTTGGGGTTACCACCTGTCCACCTTTGCGAGGGACACTCCACTGTGGGCAGTTGTGTTTTGCATAATAACTGTAATTAAGGCAATGTCCTGTGATTTTAGGGCAAAGACTACCTATATTGTCTGTAGTAGTAGCATAAAACTATTATGTTCCTCTGAAACACCTAAATGTTATAGGTAACAGTATAAGCAACTATAATCTACAAGAGTAACCTTTTATTTAGGTGAAACAGTGAAGTACACCCCTTTCTACTGGCTGTGGGTGTGTTGCCCTGCAAAGTCTGACATCTGTACATACAGGTCCTATAGGGTTGCCACCTTTCCAAATGGCCAGAGTGGGACATATTCTGTAGAAATGTCAGACATTCCAGGACTAAACATACCTACAGCCGTGCATAGTACAGGATTAAACTTATTTGCACAAATAAAAGCATAATCTAGTTGCATTTGAATTGCTTATGCTACTTCACATAACATATAGAAGTGTCATATATAAAATAATTGTTGTATGCAATTATTAATGAAACATAGAATATAATAATGTCCTGCAATCTGGACATGTGCTATGTCTTGATTATTTTTGCACTGTCCCTCACAAAGTGCGATAGGTGGTAATTCTAAAGTCCTACCTTGGCCAATTGAGAAGGTGGCAAACCTATAATAGGTATGCGGTAGCATGACCTGTTTGACGGATGTGGCTACCACAACCCAACTACTCATTTATAATGCAGGGTCTTGGTTCCCATGTATCAGCCAGATGGGAGCAGAGTGTATGCAGAACACACAAATATGATTAATTCACTGGAAAGGCCACTGATTCTGTACAGTCAAATGTCATGCCGTCGCCTAATGGGCAGCCATTCCCGATACTGTAGTCATGTAGTCCGATGTGATAGGCATTACAAGGTGGGAGCAGATTGTAAGAGGAACACACAATTATGAATAATTCACCGGACAGGCCACTGATTCCGTACATTCGAACACCATGTGGTCGCCTAATGGGCAGCCATTCCTGATACTGTAGTCAGGAGTGGCCTTAGGTCAACTGGTGCCCTAGGCAGAGGGCACAATGGCACCCCCCACCACACCACCCAGTACCCCCATCCTGGTCTACCTACACTAAATAAATACTGGTAAAGTGCACCCACTAAAGCGGTGCCCTAGGTGGCCGCTTAGTTGACCTATGCCTAAGGCTGGCTATGACTGTAGTCATGTAGTCCGATGTGATAGGCATCACAAGGTATGCCTAACAGGGACACACGAGTATGAATGATTCTCCAGACAGGCCGCTGATTCCGTACAGATGAATGCATGCCATCGCCTAATAGGCAGCCATTTCTGATACTGTATTCATGTATTCTGATGTAATAGGCATCACAAGGTGGGAGCACATTGTATGAGGTACACACAAATATGATTATATCACTGGACAGGCCGCAGATTCCATACAGTCGAACGCGATGCCGTCGCCTAATGGGTGGCCAATCCTGATACTGGAGTCATGTAGTATGATGTAATAGGCATCACAAGGTAATATTGTGGTCCTCGCTCACACCCAAGGGTGTGAGTGACAGATGCAAGCACCAATGCTGGTGCATTAGCAAGTGCGGGAATGAGCGGGTGTAAGTGTGTTTGGCTACCAGTATGCGAGTATTGCATTGGTTAAGCAACGTAGAGGCTAATCAAGTTTAAGAGGCTGTAACCAGAGGATATCATACAGCGCGGTCATTCAGCAGTATCGGACTGTATCCCGTCATGTAGAAGTACATATGAGTGTTTATGTCCAGCATATAGGTACATACATATATAGAGATGTATCAGGGACATGCCATGTGGCAACAAAGCATTACAAACGAATGAAACGGGAAACACCACTGACACCTGTATTATGTAGTGGTGTTGCTCTATGTGATCACAAAACTCCCTCAGACAGGCAATAGTTGTACATTGGTCGTATACATCACTCTGTGCATGTAATGTACATTAACACAACAGTACCTGTCCAATCATTATGTGTGAACAGTACTCCTGCAATGTGCTGTGTGCAACATCATCATCATCATGATAAAGGTAAATAGGGTAACCATAGAGGGACCGGTAGTGTTTTGTGTACAATGGGGTCATCCTCCTCACATGTACCTGAACCATGTAGGAGTGATGTGCCTGAGGGACAGTGGTGAGGATAACAGTAGTATGTTATGATGCATATTATAAGGGTTTCATGTGTCCAGTGGGTAAGTGTGTGTAATGGACAGCTATGTATAGGGCAGATGGTGTCCTAGGAGCCAAATGGCCTTATGTGTCCGTAGGTGAGGGTCAGATGTTGGGGAAGGAGTGTAGGTATGGCTGTGGAGGATAGGTAGGACCACAGAAATGACAGCATACAGGGTTGGTATATGACACATGTGGGGGGGATACACCCTGGATGGGGATGAGTCTTCGGCATTCAAAAGCCCTTGGGAACAGTGGGATGGAGGTCTCCAGCCATGGGCAACTGCCATTGCACCTACACACCTGCAAAGGAGGCAGTGCTGGGGGGCTGTCCAGGAGAGGCAGCATCACCCTGTAAATGTGACACTCTGCCCTTGAACTGGTGTATCTGACATTGTAACCCCTTAGGGAGCCACCTACGAAACATGTCCAGGACAGCACGACAGCAGATATGTACCTGTCTGGTCCTACTCCCAAGGGGGACATGCTCCATCCTCAGTGGTGGTACCCCCAGAAGGTGGTGCAGAGCCAACAGAGGTTGATGTTAATGGCTGGGCCCCAGATGTGCTAGTGCCCGGTGCCATGGTCAGCTGAAGTAAGACAGGAGGATCTGCCGGGACCTACCAACCCATTTGGCCCATGGTGTTGTGTTTTAAACCCACATATGGCTTAGTGATAGACAACAGCATACAGGATTACCTACGACAGTATGCATAGATATCACCAGCAACCCAACAGATGGTATACATTTTCAGAGGGAGAACAACACATGCATATATACCACATGGCAACTGTACAATGTGTAGTAGACATGTGACCGCATCTATGAACAGTTGCCCATCATTGGCTTGTCACTGGGAATCCACACAGTTTCAGTCATACCACTGTCTCATGTGACACATGTCCAGTCAGGGATGCGATGGCAGTAACACATCCCTATCATCATGTACTGTCTGCAATCCCCACACCATGATTCTGCTGTGCACAAAAGTGTGTTCAGTGTGTAACACATGAAACAAATGGTTGTACACACTGACCTGTTCACAGATGGCCCTACAGATGGAATTCCCTCATGAACAGAGTACTGTCATGTCTGTATTTTAACACGCAGAATAGCCATTACCACACACATGTTAAACAGGCAGTAGTCTCAATGCAGCATAGCTACACTTACATGCTGTAGTTGTGTAGCACATCACCCTCCTGTCATTAGGCTATTTCCCACTGTTGAAAATGATTGAGGTACATCCAGATATCATCTGTGATGCCGTGTCAGAACACCACATCCAGGTACCACTCACAGTGATTGTCATGGCCAGGTAAGATAATGTACTGTGTTTATCATGTGGATGGCTATGGGAACACCATCACAGCTGTACCACATGCAATCAGCTAGAGGAGGACTGCAATAGGTGCAGAGGCCATCACCTGACCATTTCCATCTGTTACAATACACATGCTGCTGCTGTGCAGGTATATACCTTTACATCCACCAGAGAGTGTGTGTGCAGGACAGGCAATGCACACCAGAGAAGGGCTTGGAGACTTCACCATAATCTGCCACACACTGAATAGTACAGGGTCAAACCCCTGACTATTCATTACATGTGCATGATGTTACTACATGTGCCACAGAGGCAGCATGTTGCAGTGCTGTAAGAACATGTGTGTAGGTGAGTGAGTGCCATCTGCAACAGATATAGTAGACATACATTAGGTGTGGCACACATGTCAGTCCACGTGAACAGATGCCAATGTCACCACAACCACACTCTAATGGACACGCATTGTCACCTTTGCCAGGGTGGCAAATACACAATGTAACTACTTAGTTTGCCACACCGCAGTAATGCACATGACCACATGCACTACAGGGGATATCGGGAGGTTCAATGGGCTAGGCCATGTGAAAGTGCTTGACAACTGTTGGTGTGCCAATGAGGTTTATACTGGGAGTGACTGTGGTTGGTAGCATCACAATCCACATTCAGACACAGGGTGCCAGTACTGTCATGCAGGTATGCATTGCTCCATGGGTGTGTAGTGTTTGGCTGTACAAGGCTGGATGAGGGGTAATCCTTGCCATTGCATCACCTGACAATGGTGTACAATGCAGGGGTGTAGTGTCTGCAATGTCCCACACAGATGGGCACTGCAATATCTGGCCTGACATCCTGGTTACCAATGTGTAGGGCCATAGCTTTGCAATGCATGCCATGTCTATGTTTGATAGTCCTTCACATGGACATTGCCTGGGATGTGCATGTCCCACAATACTGTACAGTGACATGTACAGGTGTACCTGGTTTGGCAGACACATGTAGTGTACACAGCCTGTTATACCCTAATATGCCAATACTGGCCTGGTGTAGTGAAACCTGCTTACAGTGAGCAGGTCGGCCTTGCACCTGCATGTATAGAATGGACAGGTATTCCGTGGTGTCAGTGGCATGGGTCCATACAGGGCACATGTGTACTGCATTGTCTGGCCTTAGTGGATCACATATGATGGCAGCACATATGTTGCAGCCATTCAGTGTGGAACATAGTGAAGGCACAATGTCCACATATATGTGCCTATTGTACCACTGTACAGGGTGCCATGTCCTCTGCAGTCCACTGCGGTCACACCATGCCTACTATCTGTTCCCAATGTGCATGTTACTAGCAACATAGTGGGATATCCTAGGCAAGGTTGTATGTACATGGCACATGGGTGCGAGACATATACCAGGTACAAGTAGGGCTGCATACTTAGTTCACCAGCCCTGTTGCCAGATGTATGGGTATGGCTTGTCAACACAGTGCCATGGCTGACTGACAGCTGTACTCCTCTTGAGGTGGCCAATGTGTCATAAGATGGATACTATATAGGAAAACTACAAAACCCACTCCCAAACATGTCCAATGGTAAGATAATCATGGCCACCTCTACACAGGCTCTGACAGGCAAACACACACTTGTCATGTCCTGTATACAAACCCCCTATCATATCACACTGCAGCAACACGCATTTAGGGCACGTGTTACAGCGAATACTACAAAGCACTGTACTTGTCTCATGCAGACAGACACACACACACACACACACACTTGGCATGTCTGGGACTAGAACACCGACCTAACTACTTTATTACACTACAGCATTACGCAGTTACAGAACGGGCTACCAAGATTACTGGAACACAGCACTCCCAGAGGTGTATTTGTAGATGGGTGACATCATCGCCCTTGCTAACGGTGGGTATAAGAAATGTATGGAGTGTGAGCTGTATTACTCTGTCCCCAGGCAAACAGGGACACACACACACACACACACACACACACACACACACACACACACACATGGCAAGTGTGAGACTAGAACACCAACCTAACTACATTATTACACTACAGCATTATGCAGTTACAGAATGCGCTACCGAGATTACTGGAACACAGCACTCCCAGAGGTGTATTTGTAGATGGGTGACATCATTGGCCTTGCTAATGGTGGGTATAAGAAATGTATAGAGTGTGAGCAGTATAAAGGTATTACTCAGTCCTCAGGCAAATGGGGAGACACACACACACACACACACACACACACACACACACACACACACACACACACACACACACACACACATATGGCAAGTGTGGGACTAGAACACCAACCTAACTACATTATTACACTACAGCATTACGCAGTTACAGAATGCGCTACCAAGATTACTTGAACACAGCACTCCCAGAGGTGTATTTGTAGATGGGTGACATCATCGGCCTTGCTAACGGTGGGTATAAGAAATTTATGGAGTGTGAGCAGTATAAAGGTATTACTCAGTCCTCAGGCAAATGGGGAGACACACACACACACACACACACACACACACACACACACACACACACACACACACACACACACACACACACACACACACACACACACACACACACATGGCAAGTGTGGGAGTAAAACACCGACCTAACTACTTTATTACACTACAGCGTTATGCAGTTACAGAACGCGCTACTGAGATTACTGGAACACAGCCCTCCCAGAGGTGTATTTGTAGATGGGTGACATCATCGGCCTTGCTAACAGTGGGTATAAGAAATGTATGGAGTGTGGTCAGTCTAAAAGCAATTTAGAGTCCACTGGCAAACGGGGACAGACATACACACACACACCAGTGTCAGGTACAGAACACCTGCCTATTTACAGATTACTATTACAATACTACATATATACAAATCACGCCACACAGACTACACATGTCAAGGCTGTCATTATGACTGTCTGGGAATGCAGACATCAACAGGGATGCTGGCAGTTAAGATGTATATACCTGTGAACCTGTGTGTTTAAAGTATGAATCCATCCTCACCTGGAGTATGCCCATCTATGGAATGGATGACCACTACCACTATACAGGGTTACAATGGCCATGCCCATACGCAGAGGCACATAACCAACACAAGGTATCACTGGGCATGCTCACACAGTAGCACAGGGCTGTTCAGAATGCACTATGTGTCCATCTACACAAGGATATACTGGGCATGCTCATACACTTAGTAGCACAGGGGGCATGCTCACACACTTAGTAGCACAGGGCTGGTCGGAATGAACTACTATGTGTCCATCTACACAAGGATATACTGGGTATGCTCATACTCCTAGTAGCACAGGGCTGACTAGGATGCACTCTGATGCTAAACACGGAGGGCCACAGTGGCCATGCTATTACAGGTAGAAGTAAAGAACACATTGTAATGGGCTCTGGTGTTAGTAGTTGTTGTTGTTAGCGGGAGCACTGCTCTACATATATTTGGCACCGGTCTTTTACAAATCAGCTGTCATTTTGGGATGACATGACTGACAGTAGGCAGGCCTTTGTCACATATCACATGCATCCATGATACAAGGGAGTGTGGATATTACCCAAGTCGCATCCACCCACACAGTGCCATTCCAAGGCAAATGTCCTAAACACAGGTTAACTCCCATACACCTACAGGACAACTGGATTGTTTTCTTATGCTAACCAGCGCTAGATGTGTAGCATCCATATTCACAGCTGGCCACTATAGATCCAACAATGCGGAGTACTGACATCTGTGCAGTGAGGAACACCTGGCTGATGTCTCTGTAGTGCACAACAGCACTACCGCCATATACCTCAGAACCTAGCACTACCACCATATACCTCAGAACCAGACATGTGGGCCATAACACAGGTATGGAACGTACCAGGTGGTGTACCCACATACATAAAGGCCACTCACATGTACTGACCGGTCCCCCCATGAAAGGCATCACAGATGAGCCATGTACAGGAAACAGTGTCACATGCTGCATTCTACGATGTAAACTGCAGACACCACCATGCCCTCGGACCACCACCACCACGCAACCATACATGTTGTATGACAGACGAGTACACCACCATGTGACCCTTGACCTGTGTACTGTACTAAGCTCTACATCAACTGTAGACAGTACACATGTACTGACACAGTTGCATCATGTGTTATGCAATGCAATGATACCACTGTCTGTGACCAGGTCAGCTGTACACATACCAAGGGCCCTCAGTACTGTCCACCATTAGCAGATGTCTGTTGCTGTACACCAGTACACACCTTCATGTATGGATATGACAAACATGTACCTGCCCTGGGTATGTACATGCCACACACACAACATACCTGTAAATAGCATAGCTGTTGTAGTCCTTTGTGCAAACAGGTGGCTACAGCCATTACACACATGCACATGGAATTTAGGTCCATGGCTGCTGAATGCTAACAGTACATAAGGTGTGATATCAATGTTGACAGAGGTAACATCCCCTCTGTACTGGTCACCCATCATATCATACAACAGTCCATGTGTCATGTATGTTATTACACATATCCACCAATTGCAATGTCTACAAACATGACTAAATGTCAGGATTGTAGGACCTACACACCTGTACACATAATGTTGCGCATTCAGATAACATGTGTGTGCAGTTGCTGATGTATGTAGGTGGCGTGTATCCTAGTACATCATGCAGCTGCAATGCAGCCTCAACATTGCCAACTGTAAATGGTGATATGCTGAATGTACAGAAAGACGTACCACAGGTATGGACAGATGTGTTGAAATAACTAAGTGGCAGGGCATCTTTGCAGATGGATGTTTGCTGTGGTCATTAATTGAAAGACATAACATACAATTTAGACAGCGGTCAGGGTGGCAGCGAAGGTAAATAACTTGGCACCCATTAATAGATATGATGTCCCTAGTGCATATATCACCACTGTTGGCACAGGAAGTGTCAGTACAGTTTGTAACGCAAGCAATACTGCTGTACATCTGACATACATAACATGAGCTAGGCAGTTCTGAGAGTCACAGTACTGACATGTGTGGCTGTGTTTGTGCCCATATTTGTCACATATTGTGAGGAATACATCTCAATTGTTACTCACTCTCCTGTACACTAGTGTACACATCTGTACAGACTGCAATGTAGAAAGCAGGACATAGGCAGGGGAGTGTATCTCACACATGTGAGGTATCAGTATGTGCATGACATAGGTGTATTAATTACTGAATGCCACAGTGTGTGTATGTAGGGCTGACTGGTCCCTGGGGTGAGGATGTATGTTACCATACTGAACTGATAAGACCCCTCCCACCATCCAGGTGATGCATTCAACTATCTGTGTTGATGTCCCCGATCTTAGGCCGTACTGACAACCTGTACATGAGTATTCTCTGTGGTGCTTCATGTAGATGCACAGTACTGTAATGATGATTTGCATATAGGCAGGGGTCCTCATCCCACCAGTAGCAACTGTGTGCAAGTGTGTGTTACTGTGTTGGTGAAGCCGTGAGTGTGTGTGTGTGTGTGTGTGTGTGTGTGTGTGTGTGTGTGTGTGTGTGTGTGTGTGTTACAGTGTCACTGAATACATATGTGTCAATACCTGAGTGTGTGGGTGCAGTTATGTGTTGGCATCCTGTCATGGGAATGTCTATTACTGATTCCCATTGAGGTGTCACACTTCCCACTGGCCTCTGCCCTTGTCATCAGCTAGACCACTCTCTTACCTCATCACTTTATGTAACTGTACCTGTGATGTCACCCTTTATGGATGTCACGGCTGTGGCCACAGTAGCTTAATACACAGCTATCATGCTCTTGGAATGGTAGACGTGTTTGTAAAGTGGGACATTCTCACTGGTATGTGGCAGCTACATGGTGCATGCTGGTATATTCATACATACCTGTGAGTAGTCCACATTGACATATGGGACACTTAACTGCAAACACTGACATCCTCCAGCACGTGCAAATAGACCTGAAGAAGGACAGCAGAACATCATGACCGACATGCATTTACTATTGTTACACAAGACACATACTGTTAACAGTATTGTACACCTGTACTACATGGTATATCTGCTGACTGTCAGCAGTCCTCAACATTTGTAAACTACACATATCATCCTAGTCTGTTCACCCTGTGCATCAGACCATATGAGCATGTCCCTGCACCGATGGTGTGGATGTCAGGGATGCAGCACAGGCATCATCATATGCACAGGGTGTTAATGTTTGCTAGAGACCTAGGCTGCACTGTTGTTACACAAGACACATACTGTTAACAGTATTGTACACCTGTACTACATGGTATATCTGCTGACTGTCAACAGTCCTCAACATTTGTAAACTACACATATCATCCTAGTCTGTTCACCCTGTGCATCAGACCATATGAGCATGTCCCTGCACCGATGGTGTGGATGTCAGGGATGCGGCACATGCATCATCATATGCACAGGGTGTTAATGTTTGCCGGAGGCCTAGGCTGCACTGTTGTTACACAAGGCACATACTGTTAACAGTATTGTACACCTGTACTACATGGTATATCTGCTGACTGTCAACAGTCCTCAGCATTTGTAAACTACACATATCATCCTAGTCTGTTCACCCTGTGCATCAGACCATATGAGCATGTTCCTGCACCGATGGTGTGGATGTCAGGGATGCGGCACAGGCATCATCATATGCACAGGGTGTTAATGTTTGCCAGAGGCCTAGGCTGCACCATTGGATGACATCATGTGTGTGGGTTTGGGCCTTTGATCTAATTGGGCATGTGTGGATGTTATGCATGTGTGTGTTACGGTGCCCTACATATGTGTCCAATGTGTGCGTGTATGTCTGCATACAGTTCTCCCATGTGTCTGGCCTACACAAGGGTATTATTGACAGCTGCAGACTGTACAGGTGAGGTTTTACAGTTCACAATGTCCGGCCACAGACATGTGACCTGTCCCTGCCAGAGGTTGCAAGGGTACGACCAGACAGAGGTGCAGATTGGGTACTATCTGATGTCACTAGTCCACTGGAACCATGTCCCTGTTGGGACCATCCCAGGCCATGTGCACATGGCCTGCTGTGTCGTGGTGTGGACAGCACAGCACCAGATGCACTGCTGCCACTACCGCCACTATGGGAGCGGGCATGTGAGGTAGCTCGTACACGTAGACTTGACACAGGCCTATGTCCACTTGCCCGATGCCTCACTCCTACCAGATGTTAAGATGAAATGAAGAATGCTACCCTTCAAAGGCTCCAGCCAAAAACCAGGAATATTTAGAGAAACAGCTAGATGGAGGCCACCACAACGTAGAAATAAAGATAAAGTTGATTTATTTATGTAACAAGCGCTTTCACGTGCATCCAAAGCATGCTTCCTCAGGTTTATACAACTTCATTGCATTAAGTAGCTTTTATATGCTACCAAATCATTCATCAAGCAATCTAGTTCAATTAATCAATAAAGACATTCATCAATTAAACTTGCTAGAATCTAGTACAATGAAATACAGCAGTTTAAAAACAGAAGTAGATGAAATACATATATATTAGTTCCTTAAAACATGAACCAATATTATCAAATTCTAATCTAACATATGATATATAATAATACTACCTAAAACCTCTAGAAATAAATCATAAAATATATAAAAAAGAATAATACAAAACCTATCTAAAACAAACTTACATATCAAATATATTTAAATGCATAAAAATATACTATATTTCATCATTTCGAAAACAGTATTAAATGTATTTATATACATTATATACTATTAGTTACTTTCAATCACGTGCAGTTAAGACAGGTTTAATACTAATATATTGATTTAAACCTGGTTCAATATGTGCCATTAATCTCCAAATCCATTTTAATTCCACAGTTTCTAAATAATTCATCCTATCTCCTCCTCTTTTATTGAGGCCTACCACTTGTATAACTCTAAACCTAAAACTATGGTTAGGTTGAGTAGCCACATGTTTAGCTAAAGCATTGTTCAAATTTAACCTCCTGATGTCATATATATGGTTATATACTCGATCTCTTAGCCTTCTTGTAGTCATGCCCACATAAAATGCTGGGCATTGTATACATGTTGCTAAGTAGACAAGATTAGTGGTTTCACAAGTGGCATAGAAATTAGGTCTAAAAATGTAATTAAGAGAGGGATGGACAAACTGATCATCACTAGCTATATACTTACACATGTTGCATTTATTACATGAAAATGTGCCATCTCTTAGAATTTGTTTGCCTATTCCACTAATTAATGGACCAACTTTATCAATACATAAGAGCCTTTTTAAATTCTTACTGTTCCTATACCTAAAACTAGGTGTTGTCCCTACTAATCTATGACATCTGCCATCTACAAGTAAGATATTCCAGTTTTTCCTAATAATGTCAGTTACATAAGTTATGTCACTAGTATATCTTGTAGTAAATGATATCCTATTTAAGTCATAGTGTGTTCCATGTTTATGTATGGCCCTAGGGTGTCTATAGACAGCAGGAGCCTCTATGTTCATATGCATATTATTTATATCAGAGCAATCTTGCTTACATAGTGAGACATTATAGCCTCTCTCTTGAAATAATACCCTTAGATGACCAATTTGTAAGTCCCTATCACTATCATCTCTACATAAGCTAGAAATTCTCTTACTCTGACTCCTAACAATGTTGGGGAAGATATGGTGTGGATGCATGCTATCAAAATGTAGCAATGCATTCCTCCAACAGGGTTTCCTATATAAAGTAGTCAATATCAGACCTTGCAAACTTTTAATTATTGTAATATCAAGGAAGTGTAACTCCTTAAATGATGTTTCCATTGTAAATCTAAGGAACTCAGTTGTAGATTCTAAATAATTGACTAAGTCATTTAATAGTGCCAGTTCTCCATCCCAGATGATTAGTATATCATCTACAAAACGTCTATATAATAAGACGTGTTGAAAAAAGCTGCTATTAAATAAATAAGCACATTCCCAGTGATGCATTACTAAATTCGCATAAGAGTTTGCACATGGGGTGCCCATAGCTACACCCCATGTCTGTACATATAAAGCATCACGGTACATGAAAACATTATTGTTTAATACTAGGTCCAAAAGACTACAAACAAGTAATTGTGAATCACTATTCAGTGAATCTGTTGAAAGTAGGACATCCCTAATCGCCTCTATTCCATATTCATTTGGGATTACTGTGAATAAGCTTTTAACATCCAGCGAGACTAAAACAGCGGAAGTGGGTAACATACCACATTTCATAAGTTTATCTAAATCATCCAACAATTGATAAGTATTCCTTAAAATGGTTGGGACGCTCCTAGTTAGCGGTCCAAGAATAGATTCCAAGTAGTGGGAAATGTGTTCTGTAACCCACCCCGCTCCTGACACTATAGGTCATACAGGTATAGGAATGATTTCTTTATGAATCTTAGGCAGACCCTTAATGAGGGGTATTTTGGAAAATCAATTAAAAAATATTCATAAAGCTCACTATCAATCTGCCTACACATCAAAAGATCATATAGTGTGTCATGAACATTTTTCACAATTTTAGTAACAGTTCCATCCTCAATCAACTTATAGGTCTTATCATCATGCAACATCATAGTATTATACATAGTGGTATCTAATACCACTATGCCTCCCCCCTTATCAGCAGGCTGTATTGTTAAATTAGCATTATTAGATAGCTCATGAAGAGAGCGCCATTCTTCAGCTTTTAAATTATGGTACACATTTTTTAATTTAACACTTGAGAAATATTTATACAAGTCTTTCTCACATACTGAGACAAAACAATCAACATTGCTAGGAAAAGCTGGCGAAAAAGTACTTTTACGTTTGAACTGATTCCTTAAGTCAGTCACTTTCACTTGGTCAAAAAATAGCAGTTTCAATGACAAATTCCTGGCAAAAAGGTGCAAATCAGTCAATATCTTGGAAATGTTACTTCTTTGTGACGGAATGAACAAAAGACCTCTATTCAATAGAGATATTGCATTAATGTCAAGATTACAACCTGAAAAGTTAAACTGTTTTTCCTCCTTACCTCCATCATTTCGCCCGAATATTTTCTCTTGCGTCTTCCTCGGCTGTTGGACCTTGCCTGTGGTCTGAATTGATGTCGTACAGGTAGGGGTAAAAAACCACTAGTAGCTTTGTCAAGTGTGTATTTCGGTTTGGCTCCAAACTTATCAAACGGAGTCGGTTCTTTCAGGGCTTGTTGGTTAGGTGGAGGCGTGCTTGAGGTCAGCGCAGCCTCACTCACTGTGTTTCTATTCACTGACGTTACTTCTGCTCTAAGCCTTTCTTCCGTTGATGTCTCCGCACTGTTTAAAGAAACAGTGTCGATAGGAGTAGACAATTCATTTTCAATATCTGTATGGACTATATTTGGAACTTGATTATCATGTTGGAAACCAGCTTTCGGCCATATGAAGACCTGGCCACAAAGGAAATCCTGATGATCTCTTAATAATTTCTTATATTTAATTTGTTGCAACCTATCGCTATAGGCTGTTACCTGTATGTACATAGCATTGATTTTTTTCTCATACAGTTCTCCCTTAAAGCGACTACATAACTCACTATATGAGGTATCTACTCTGACAGTAAGCTCTTGCTCAATGGGAGTAAAATAGTCAATAAGGAGTTTCATGTACTGGTTGCTTAGGTCAAGATTTAACTGCTGCCATCATTTTAATAACTCAGAATGGCTATTCCCATATGTGGGCATGCATAGCACCTGCATGCCTCTAGGTATAATTTGGAAATGTAAGCTAGCCTCCATATGTCTCCTTTGCCAAATCAGGCGATATAGTTTATATAAACTGTTCTCAAGTTCTCTCAAACAGTTATAAAAGTCACTAAGATTTTCCACAGTACCTGTAGTATTGGTAGTTGTATTCAGTTGAGACAAATTCATGGCCAATAACGGATTCACAGTCTCTTTCAATAAGGTATTCCATCTGTCTTTAGGGCTTCTAGTCCCAGGATTATAATCCAGTTCCACTTGCAAGGTATCCATCGTGAAAGGTAGCAAACTCAAGGACCAAGTAATGACTAATAAGATGAAATGAAGAATGCTACCCTTCAAAGGCTCCAGCCAAAAAACAGGAATATTTAGAGAAACAGCTAGATGGAGGCCACCACAATGTAGAAATAAAGATAAAGTTGATTTATTTATGTAACAAGCGCTTTCACGTGCATCCAAAGCACGCTTCCTCAGGTTTATACAACTTCTTTGCATTAAGTCGCTTTTATATGCTACCAAATCATTCATCAAGCAATCTAGTTCAATTAATCAATAAAGACATTCATCAATTAAGCTTGCTAGAATCTAGTACAACGAAATATAGCAGTTTAAAAACAGAAGTAGATGAAATACATATATATTAGTTCCTTAAAACATGAACCGATATTATCAAATTCTAATCTAACATATGATATATAATAATACTACCTAAAACCTCTAGAAATAAATCATAAATTATATAAAAAAGAATAATACAAAACCTATCTAAAACAAGCTTACATATCAAATATATTTAAATGCATAAAAATATACTATATTTCATCATTTCAAAAACAGTATTAAATGTATTTATATACATTATATACTATTAGTTTCTTTCAATCACGTGCAGTTAAGACAGGTCTAATACTAATATATTGATTTAAACCTGGTTCAATATGTGCCATTAATCTCCAAATCCATTTTAATTCCACAGTTTCTAAATAATTCATCCTATCTCCTCCTCTTTTATTGAGGCCTATCACTTGTATAACTCTAAACCTAAAACTATGGTTAGGTTGAGTAGCCACATGTTTAGCTAAAGCATTGTTCAAATTTAACCTCCTGATATCATATATATGGTTATATACTCGATCTCTTAGCCTTCTTGTAGTCATGCCCACATAAAATGCTGGGCACTGTATACATGTTGCTAAGTAGACAAGATTAGTGGTTTCACAAGTGGCATATAAATTAGGTCTAAAAATGTAATTAAGAGAGGGATGGACAAACTGATCATCACTAGCTATATACTTACACATGTTGCATTTATTACATGAAAATGTGCCATATCTTAGAATTCCTACCAGATGTTCCAACACAGACAGCTCACGCTCGCGGATTGGCATGCCACAGTCAAGGACTCCAACCATGTCACCCAACTGTCTATCCATAGCATCCACAATCTGCTGTTGAGCATTTACCATTGCCTGGATGCTGTTGTTTAAAGAATGGACAGCAGCCCTCTGTAGCCTCTGATCTTCTCTGTTGCACCATTCAGTACATGCCTTTGCCTCCATTACAGCTTGAAACATGCGTCTGGTGACACCTGCTGATGTGCTCTGTCATGCAGGAGCATGTTGGCCAGAGGTCCTCCCATGAGCAGCACTGGCCACGTGCCTGTGTGGGGCACCACCAGTAGTTTGGCACACCTTCCATAGCCCCCACGCTTTCCTGTTGCAAGCTACGACTCGCCAACTGTCCTTCCTCTATGGCCACTGGTAATGGGGTATGTGCAGGTATGCGATCTGTGTCCGGGCATGAGGTGAATATAGATGAAATGGCAACCAATGGCACAGTTTCAGCCCCTGACAACTCTGCCTGTGACCCAGTCATATGTTCATCATCACTGCTAGAGTCTGTGGGGACACTAACATCTGATGTACCGCAGGAGGGCAATGCACCTACATCACCTGTGAGGGCAGACAAGAACTGTACATTACAATCTATACAATAGACACAAACACACACACACACACACACACACACACACACACACACACACACGCATGTGATATGACAGAAGGCATGCAACATGCGTGTGATACAGCAGATGGCATGCAGAGCAGACAATAATAGTGGTAGTTATCATACATCCCTAGGTTGCACACAACAGCATGCATGTGTGATAGCAGACGGCATGCAGATTACACAGTCATAGTAGTGGTTAGCATACATCCCTGTGTTACACCATGTGGACCAGCACAGGTTAACTGTACACCTGTCTGATGTGTGGCATATGACCTTGATAATCACATGTAGTATGACATGTGATCTGCTGACGTGTGGAATGACATGCATATATGTTTAACACAATGGTGTCCTGTCAAATATACAGTGAGGCAATGGTGTACCAATTCAGTGTTGTCTGTCCACCTTACAGATATACTGCAAATTTAGCTGATGTGCATGGCCATTGCAGGGAATCATGAGGCATCTCTAGTGCTATACAGTGTGAGTTACAGACAGGGTTCATAGCCATGACTGTGTTCAGATACAATACATATATACTGTGAAATGTGACCCACGTCACTGAGGTGTATACACACTAAACCATGATGTGGAAGTTGTGACACAGGTCACTTATGGGTATACGGATGACACCCCTGCACATCTGCAACCATATTGCTGCAGCCTGGCAACTATGGGCAGACATGGCGAACACGTCGGTACACCATGTCCCACATGACATCTGTGTACCACACACACACACACACACACACACACACACACACACACACACACACACACCCACACCCACACACACCCACACACACACACACAAGGAGCTAGTATGGCATATTATGTCCATCACCAGCAACGGGAATGTACTGTATCTGTGGCCTGATGTGGATACTGTACAGGTGACTGCTGTCATGTTGCAACACCCTCAAGATGTTCGACACATGTTATGTGGTGGATTGATGTTATGCCTACACAAGATGTGCACAGGCCTGTAGGATGTCTAGTGTTCCACATCTACATTATGACCATTATACAAAGGCCATGGCCGAACCATGTGTAGCCATTGTATGACAGGGTGCACACACAAGCACAACATGTCTACTGTGTGTGTTGCTCCATGTCTCTGGCCATCCTCCATGGCCATGTGTGTACATGTGTTGTCCAAATTATTGTGATGGGCATCTATTTCACATGTCTGTGTTGTCCCATATGACATATATGCTCCACTGACAGCAGGGTTATGCAGATAAAGGGTGGTATGTGGGATATGTTTTCAGGTTAGGTAGGCAGTGTAGTAGCCAGGCCAATAGATGTCATGGACATGTCAAGATAGCACATCACATTGTGTGACATTCATAGCAGGGTTATGATCCACACCGGTAAAACCTGTGTGCTGGCCATACTCCAGCCCACTGTGTAGTACTGTTTGTATTCACCAGATGTATAGATCAGATTTGTTGTACGTTCCTAAAGTGAACAGCACCTCCACCATTGTATGCACAGCTGTCAACACATCTGGCAATAAAGTTTGTGAGGATTCATGTTGGTGAGATGATTCACATAGTTTGCAAGTGTGGCACATGGATAGTCATTGTGATGCATTGCAGGTCCGACCTGAAATTGTGACAGGACCATACATTATGTATACATGTTGGGAATGGCCACATGGCAGATAGATTTGTGCATTACGGTTCCTGATAAATAACAACACTCTCACCTGCAATGGGCTGCTGTCACAGCGGAATGCCAGAGGTACCTAAATAGGAGTAACACAGCAGTATGAGCATAATCCACCCCTGTATAAAGGCTACAGGGAGCAATGTGCATAACACATACACCAGTACATTAGACTATACTATGGTGTATGCACATGTGTGCATACACAGAGTAGCATACTATAGTATGCGGCATGTGTGTTACATTACAAATTGTACAGTGACACATGTAGCTATATGGAATATAGTTGTTTTAGGTGCAGTACTGACTTACCAGGCAACTCCAAGCTCAGTGGTGAGAGACACCCACCTCTACAATATCGGCTAAGGCTTGTGGATGTGGTTCTGCAGGTGTCCCCAGGTTGGCCAGTAGCTCCTCTGTACTTGTGAGTGGGGCTGGGTTGGTGGTCCACCACCTGTTGCACTTTGTTCCCTGGCGATTGCATCTGCACATTGTTTCGCCCATCTAATGAGGTCTGTACAGTGTCTGCGCTCCTGCTGGTATGTGCAGTTGTGGCCACCCACATCATTAACCCTCCTGCCAAGTTCCATCCACAGGGCATCTCGCTGCTGTGCATCCTGTGGCACATGGCTGAACAGGATGTCATGATTATCGAGTAGGTATGGGATGAGGGTCTCATCTTCCAAGCATGTAAAAGGGGAAAGCCTTGCACGCGGCATACCTGGAAGACATAATGATGGAGACAGGTCACAGTACCTCAGAGACATACATCTGGACATACATGTGTATCGCATTAATTCAGTTTAAATAGTTGTATTTGCAAACCTACATGACACTGATGTGCTTGTGTCACACACATGTGACACTCAATGTTGAGTGGATATTATCACCATATGTGTGTGTGTGTGTGTGTGTGTGTGTGTGTGTGTGTGTGTGTGTGTGTGTGTGTGTGTGTGTGTGTCACCTGATTACATTGCTCACACTCCATGTGGTTGCTGTCTTGATGTGGGCATGTCTGTTTGCCTGTACTGGTGTTCTTACCTATCAGCACATGGCTGGATGTGTCCACATTAATGCAGTTGACCTTAATGCAGTGTATATGTCACATATAAGGACTTACACTGCCTTAACAGACATGACCTGCTACCCTGCAGACATGCTCACATAAGGTTTTACATGTATTTGTTCTGCCATGTACATCTACACAGCACTGTACAGCGATTCAACATCCTGCCATGTATCACCTGTGTTGCACATGTGATACACATGGGACACTGGCTAGCCAGATGGTATTTGCAGGGATGGATATCAACTATGACATGTACAGTCAAAGTCAACTAGTGGGCTATATGCCATGGGCCATGTATGCATCTAGTATGAAAGGTTACCTGGCAGTAGCCAACAGGTGGGTCTGTGGGGCCAGGTAGAGCAGTGCCACATTACTGATCCACAGGGTTAGTGATACATATACCATGCATTACCATGTGGTCATCACACCATGTCTGAGAGGGGAGTGATGTGCAGCTTTGATGGACAGGAATGCATAGTATGGCAGGATGATGTCAAGTGTATGGGACAAAGATATGTCCAGCATGTGGTAGGTGGGTGTCCATGAAGTATGTGTTCGAGATCAGGATGAGTACGTGTAGCATGTCCAACATCACTGGGTTGGACATGGATTAATTCAGGGTATGCATCATGCTACATAGTGGAGATGGGGAATGAGAAGGCCATCTGCACATGGCCAATACCCCTTAAAGGAAATATGTGATCTGATATGGGTCACTTGAGTGTTCTGTATGGCTGGACAATGATCTCTATAATCATGAATGGCACGCTATCATTTTTAGGGTTGCTACATATGACTCCCTGACAGGTGTGGTGACGTAGCTATCACAGGAAAGACAACTGCCCAGCTGCATCCCTCACACACAAGTGTCCATTATGATGACCGCTGCCTAGGTGGTAGTTCATGAGTACAGGGTTATTAACATAGGGGTGACAATGCGAGTCAGCTATTGCTCCTAGGTCATAGTCATTTGCATACTTCAATAGGCAGATGCCTTCTGTTTGTCTGTGAGGTATGGACTACAATGAGGCGGAATAGAATTCATTAACCCTGACATACTGTAGCTGCAGCTGCCACTGGTGTGATGATCACATATTATTCAGACACCTTCTGTAGTGTTGTTTCTGCCAGCAGTCCTGTTGCAAAACACTCCTGTGACATAGGAATGCACATCTCGTATACCGAGTGTAGGTGGTACACAGTATGGGTGATTATGTCCTATGACCTGGCAAAGTTATGATATGCAGTGTGACATCAACCATACTGTCATCTACATCTGTACTGCTGACATTACTTAAGTGATCAAGGTTCATGGCTTTCCAGACCAGACTCAGCAGGGTAGTAGTGCAGAACTTCCCATTATCAGTGGTGTCTCCAGTGTGTACACAACCTGACATGGAGCTATGTTTTACATGATGTGTACATGGAGAACATCTTGTTTTGCCATATGTGTATGATACAACTTGTGATGTGGGAAGGTCCCATGCAGACTGAGTGCAGCTTGTACCTGCATAGCTGTGGGTACAGGGGCCCTGTGGTGTACATGGATATATGCTTGTGTACCTGTTGGGCGGAGGGGGCCATGTTTTTATATTATCCAAGACCCTATCTAGATTGCTTATTCATGCTAAGCACTTGTTCAGGACTTGTAAACACTATGTAAGCTAATAATTACTATAGCACTCAATCTTTCACATCACCTACAGGTAAGGGTGAACAGGATTTGTACATACTTTTCTCACTTGCGTAGAGTAATGTAGCTCTTGTACTCACTTTCCTCACTTATCTAGGTGAATGTAGTGCTATATTCAGGCATGTCCAAGAGTCAACTGCCAGTGTTCTCACCTGTCTATCTGATGAATCTGGACATCTTGAGGCAATGTACACATTGCCTCATGTGCACAGACAAGCATCTCTGCCTACCACCCAACACTACAACCTGTGAGAGATGCACTCATCTAGCCAAACTGGAGGTAAAGGTCTCTCCAACCAAGCCTGACCCTGCCTGTCATATGGAGAAGGTACACAGTCGCACAACACCACACTCATCACATAAGCCTCACTGTATCGACCCCACCATTAACTGGGAAAACTATTCGTGTACCAACAAATTAGCTCAACGGTTTCTGGAATTCATAAACACCAATGCCCTGACTCAACATATCCACACACCCACCAGAGTCAACAATATCCTAAACCTAGTCATTACCAACATGAGTGACTGGTGCTCCACACGTGAAGCCAACCCTCGTTGGTCCGATCAGACCACGTGCTGAACACCATTGATATCCACATCCTGCACCTTCCCCCCCATTAAGGGAACCACAGTATAATATGTCTACAAGGCTAACTACATGCTTCTTAAGGCAGACGTGGTGGATGCCATGACACCCACGCAGATGGACAATACTGTTACAACTGCTGAATCCTACACAGATGCACTCTATAAGCACTTACAGGAGTGCATGGCTTGTGCTATCCCAAACAGAACCAGAACGCTATACTCATCATTAACTAAACCAATCTGGTGGTCCCCTCCATAAACATATTGTACTACAGGAGGAAGACACTGTTGCAAACGAGAGTACAATACCATGCGTGGAGGAGATCCCTGGCCAGCCTCAGTAAGAAGATGAGATCCCATATAAGATCCTCCAAAGCTAGCTACAAAAACTATAATGCAACTAATACCAACAACAACCACAAAGCCTGAATGTCAACAACCAAATCTGCTCTGAGTTACAGCACAAAGGCATGAACATTACAGAAACAATTGATATTGGCAACATCCTGGCAGATCCCTCTCAAAGCTGCACACTCTAAAGGCAATATCACAGCATCTATGGGACCGGACAACATCCCAGGCTGCATTTTACACGAACTTCAGATTGTACTGTCTCCTCACCTACGCACCATGTTCAATAATAGCCTCACATCGGGCATAGTGCCCCCTGAATGGCACACAGCAACAGTTATCCCACTCCACAAAGGTGGCACCACAATGGACCATGGGACCTATTTCCCTATAGGCCTGACTAGCCTGGTCTGCAAAGCTATGGTGTACATCATGGATCACTGTCACAGAGTCATTGGGTACCTCCCAACCTTAGAACCCTCCCTGTTTGGCATTGTTAAGGTCAGACCATGCCTCCTAAACCTGGTGGACATCTTAGAGACAGTTACCAAGGCATTAGATGAGGGTAAGGAGGTCCACACAGCCTACCTAGATCTCTCATAGGCTTTCAACACCATTCCTTCTTCTGGTATTATCAACATACCCATCCCCCTGAACATTAATCCCAACATCATGTGATGGTTTGCAAAGTGGCCCACGGACAGAACACACAAAGTGGGAGTTGCATACCCTAGGTCCGACTGTATACCAGTTACAACTGCCGTCCCCCAGGGCTCAGTCCTAGGACCCCTCATATTTGGTATATACTTCTCTGATGTACAGACAAGCACAGGAGGGCTTTGGCTGAAAAGGTTTGCAGATGACTGCAAACAAGGGGACATAATTGTTTCCCCAGCTGTTACAGACACCCTCTGGAAGGGTCGCACTGAGACAGATATCTGGTGTTACTATCATGACGTCAAGCTGAATGCCTAAAAGTGCATGGTCATCCCCTTTGGATATAACTAATTACCCACGGACTACCACATAGGTGCTTGTCCCCTACATACAAAAAAGGTAATACAGGATCTGGAAACACCAGTAGATAGCAATCTCTCCTTCGATACCCATAATGACAAGGTGGTTAGAATATCCTTCTACATAGCCCCCCTAAACTCTAATGGGTTCACATCCAGATCAGAGGGGAAATTGTGACTCTACACATGTCATATCAGACCCATTAAAGGATACAACACCCCATTTGGGGTATACCTTACAAGACAACTGCAACAGCTTGGAAGACCACACCAGTACCACACCAAGAGGATTACTGATCTAAAACATATGACCTATGCAGCCCAACCTACGAAACTCCAGCTGTACTCAGTTGCATACCGCATACTCACAGGTGATCTCTGCTTGACATACAAGGCCCATGTCCAACCCTGTATTGCTGGATATGCTCCACTTGAACAGAAGCCCCTGAGAGCCACATGCTCTAGGGATATACAACTAACCACAACAATGAGTAGGACGTGCTGGACGGATAGATTCCTGACCCGGACACTCCCTGTGCTTTGGAATGTGATTCCAATGTACATCAGGCAGGGCCCCTCATGAACACTCTTCAAGGGAAACCTTGGCATGTGGATGGGAGAAAGACATGTACCCAGGGATCACTGCAGTGGCTCTGCTGGACAGAGGCACAGGGAACTATTGGCTCTGCCATTCAGAGGCACAGGGAACCAACCTACCTTTGCACATATTACATGTCTTATGTGCATGGATAGTTAAATAGCTCTTCCATTTTACTTTGCTATCATGCTGATAAACTGTCGGCTCACTAAAAGACATATATATCCTGTTATTGTGTATTGTAAATGCCAATTGACATAACTAATGTTTACCTGCCATTACAGTAATGCTATGTAGCTTGTAATACATATCTGCCTACAATACTGTACATTACACAGTTATTGGCACAATATCCCACAATGCAAAACATACTTGCACAGTGGCCCAGCCTTCCTCATGTTATTCTCTGTATTATACCCATACATATGGCTACACTTACAATATATCAACATATACTATCCCGTTATAGCACATACTTGTTGGAACAGCCCTGCCACTGACGTCAGCTGGTGAGGAGTATTTCTGTTCAAAGCCCTTATATAGCATCCCTTGTGGTGTAGGCGGTGTTTGCCTTGTGACCTACAGCAGTACACACAAATACTACAAGCATTACTATGCTCAACAATACATCACTACAAGATAACTGTTTCCACTATATGGATTGTATGCACTTTAAATACTACAGAATAGTATTACATACACAGACATACTGACTGTTCTACATACCTTATTAGTAACCCGAGGTATCGTTAACAGTTGATTCAATTCTTTTTGGTTTGTGTTTCAATGTTCTTTGTAACGTTCCGCTGGTATGTACAGATGGTTTGAATGTGTGATAACACATTCTTTTCTAGTTACATATCAGTAACATGTGGTATCCTGTCCACCAATTGCTGTTCCAAAGTAGTTAATTGGATGCACATCAGCTGTGCAGCTACTCCATTAGCCAATACCATGGCAACAGTGGTGTATAAGTGAGTACTCCTTTTGGGCGTTGTCCGTTTGCCTTACTTTCAAGGGAGACAGCCTAAATGTGTTATTGAGATATATTTCAACAGCTATATGGAGACACACAGAGATATATTAGATATATTAGCTTCATGACTCCCGCGGTATGCACAACCCTCTGAAACGGGATTAGTGCAAACAAACCCTATTACATCAACAGCTGTTCCATTGTATAACAGCCACTATTTCACATAGAGCCATGTTAGTGTGTCTCTGACAAGGTATGTTAAGGCTTCTGCAGATGTCGTACAGTGTGTGAATGATTTGTGATGTTATTACAGTTTGTATTGTAATATGTTTGGGTGTGGGGGTGATGTTGGTGGGTGTGCTTAGCAAATGCAGGTGTGTAGAAACTGCTTTTATACATAATTGCTATGTGCGTGAGGGTTCCTTCCCTATTTGAACACCTATCCTTTTGTGGACTAATACAATGGTATTTGCAGGCTGCTTCATTAAGGCACTGTTATGTGGTTCCTGTATAGCATGCAGGTGATGTTAGTCCTTGAATCCCTTTGGTAATACATCTGAATGTAATAAAATGTTGCTACATGATAGCTGTGTATTTCTGTCATAGGTATTTGCAGTCATCGTAGTTGTGCTGGTGACTGACCCTCTTTGGCTAGGGTTGCCACCTTTTCATATGTCCATAGTGGGTCCTTTTCAGGACACACATCTGATTTTACAGGCCAACACAAACCCACGGTCAGTACAAGGGATATAACTTTCCTTTCTTGCCTAATTATAAGCTTAATCTTGTAGAAGCTTAGTAGCTTATCCTGTTTCCTGTAACATGTAGGTATTTTAGATACAGAAATAACTATTGTATGCAACTATTACAGTACATATGGGACATAATTATGTCCTACAATCCCAGGACATTTGCCATGTTTTATATATTTGGCCAGGACACAACTGCCCAAAAAGGGAGTGTCCCTCGCAAAGTGGGATAGGTGGTAACACTATCATTGGCTCATGTCCATAGCACATATTTGTAATAGTGTATAGGCATATACTATCCATATCCTTTGTTCATAAAGGTTGGTAGTGGTGGAATGTGTGATTGCTATGGTCTACATTATACACATATGTGAACGCTTCAACTGCTGTATACAGGAGACCTACGTAATCCCAAAACCACAGTGTTCTGATGCACATAGTCCCAGGAACAGACTCCCATACCCCACATTACCGATATCGACAGTAACTCGCGAAGGTAACATGAACATGGAACACACACATGCACACACAGACACACTGCTACCCAACACATCCAAACATACCATCCTACACTACATATGAGCAGGTGGCCAAGCCCCCTACACACCCCATGTAGGTGTCTGCGCCCCACACACCACCCCCTACTTTAATATTCTACATCCTAGGTTGCGCAAACAGCCGCACAAAGGTAACCCACAACCACACATTACAGTCCCCCAAGAACACACACCACACACAGAACACACACACTTACACACACTACAGCCCTAAGAAACACACGTACACACAGTAACCTACCCAAACCGCAACACCAGAAGCACTGACTAACTGTCCATTAACATCGTGAGATTACACCTCGCTTCTCTGGTGTTTCGGTACAGTGTTCTTTCGGACCTTAAGCCTCGGGATTACATGCGTCAGTATGTAAAGCAGTCGGTATGTGGTATTTATCCCATTTATATGTACCTCCATGGTTATGTAGATGTTGTTAACCTATCTATATATCTGCATATATATGTATATCCCCATATATCGACATATCTCTCTCTCTCTCTCCCTCTCTCTCTCTATATGTTAATGTGTGTGTATATATATATATATATATATATATATATATATATATATATATATATATATATATATAAAACATATACCTTTCATTGTGTACATGCCGGTTTGTCCTATTTCAACACATTCCCACCTTTTGTGTTTTATCCTGTCAGTATACATGACTGCCATTGGTACATCTCAGGTAGCTTAGTGGTATGTTATTGTGATGAATGTGTACATGGTTGCGTGTTCTAATCCTGGCAGTGATATCTTACCTCTCAGAGCAGACACTGGTAGTGCATGGGTGATGAACGCACATTTCAGCGGTTGTGTGTTCCACATGTTTATTATTCTGTGGAGAACTACCTATATATGCAAGCTGTGTTTAAGGTATACTATGTAACATGTACACATCTGTGAAGATTCCTGTCAGGGATACTCCCCATTATTTGGAACTACATCCCTGATTACATTATACAAAACCCCTCAGTGACAATCCGGGAAATCCTTGCAGAGTGGGTGGTGAACAGTAGCTACACCCCAGGGATCCCGCAAGTGGTTCTGCTCTACAGAGGGACAGTTAGTTGATCGATGGGGCGGCGACAGCAGACACGTTTTGTCTATGCTTATGAGTGGCCTCGGCAGTTGGGCATGTACCTACCTATGTATCTATGAACCTGTACATACAGTATGGACACATGCTGATAGCTTAATATACTGTTCAGGTACTGACTTACCTTGTGCCAATGGTGGTTGTGTGTACAATAGTTGAGGGCTACCTATGTAGGATGCACACAGTAGACCACCTATACATGACAATTTGCAGGTGGTGGTGTGTGTGTGCCATCCATGTTTGCTGTGTGTGCAGGTGGAGAAGGGTGTCATTCCATGAGTGCCCACACTGTCAGTGTGTGTGCTATACGTTCCCTCTTTGCCAAGTCATGGGCATACTGGGCATGCCTCCATCTGCCTACTGGGGCTAGCACAGTGTGTTCATGATCTGAGTCCCCCTGTGCCTGTAGGTCCCTTGGCAATGATGGTGGGCTGTGAGGGCCTTCACCATTCTGTCCCTGCTGCAGCTGTTTCCGCAAGATCATATTGTGTAGCATGGCACATACTATGAAGATGTGGGCACACGTTCCTGAAGAGTACTGCAAGGTTCCACCAGATATGTCCAAGCAACGGAACCATGATTTCAGCATCCCAAACACGTGCTCTATGATGATTCTGGTTTCTGCTTGTGCCTCATTATGGTGTTCTTGCGTGGCTGTGTGTGCATTTCTGATGGGTATCATCATCCACAGTTCCAGTGCATAGCCGGCATCCCCCACCAGGTGGCCATATTGGATGTCCCGCCTGGCAAATACCTGATACAGCTGTGAGGCATGCCAGATGTGGGAGTCGTGATAGCTTCCAGGACTGCCAGCACACACATCCATAATAATGCCCTAGGCATTGCACACAACCTGGCAGTTGATGGAGGGGAATCCCTTGCGGTTCATGTAGCGCCTACCCTGCTCAATGGGTGGTGACTTAATGTGTATGTGCGTGCAGTCTATTGCACCCAGTATCTCCGGGTAGTCCGCCACATGGTGGAAGAGATGCATATTGCTGGCCAACTCCTCCTGTGTTCAGGGGAAGTGTATGTGCTCACTGGCATGTGGTAACATGGCATCCAGGAACTGGTGGAGTACCCTGGATGCTGATACCTGTGAGATCCCCATGATATCCCCAGTTGGCCTTTGGAAGGTACATGTGGCTAGTATTCTCAAGCTTACACATACCTTCGTGTCCACTGGAATGGGTTCCCCTCTGTTACTTCTGGTTCTGAGGTGTGGCCGGCACAGCTCAACAAGTTGCTGTATGATATCCCTGTCCACCCTGTAATGCTCTACTATCTCCAGATCATTTAGTCCTTGGTAGGTTACCCTGGGTCTGAACATTCGTCTCCTCCTCCGGTGCCTGAGATGGTTGTCAGCATTATCCTCCACACCACTGTCAGTCTCCAACACATGCTGGTGAATCAAAGCTATGGCAGCCCCTAACATATACATATTAAAATTTCCCTGTCTGTATACACCAATGGTGCAGAGTGTCTGGGAATACACAAGTGTGTGTGTGGGGCCTTCACACCTTATACTATTGTGCAATGGATGATGCTGGTGTAATTGGGCATGTTTGTGCTATTCCAGCTGCAGGGTATCTTAATTATGGGTTTTACAGCAGGTACTGCTCTTGTGGGGCCTTGGTGTTGACTTACGCTTGTCTGCCGTGATTCATCTATTGCCCTTTACTTCTATTTTCAACCCAATTCACCTCCCATTGTCAGGCATGCATCCAGCTGCTGCTTTTCTTGTTTTGTGCTTCCACAACCCAGGATTGTGTTGGGAAATGTGTTATGTAGCTGATCTACAACAAGTTTGCTTTGTTCTGCTGTGACAGTTCTCTTTTCTTTGCTGTACAGCACCTCCCCTTTCCTGTTCTGCAGGTAGCTGCTAGCAGCCTTGTTAGCTGTTGTCTATGGCCCACTGTGAGTTTCTAGGTGTTAATTACTCATTTGTACTCCAATTACCATGCTGCAGCATTTCCTTATTGTCTTCCCATATCCTTCTTGTTTCAGCTGTGGTACGTGCCATGCACATCCGTTTACCTGGTTTTGTGCGCATTTTCATCCACGTTCACATGAACTTTCGGTTACCTTGTGTGCTCTCAGCTAAGCAAAGCTATGGCTACTTCCACACCCCTATCCTGTGATTTTGCTTAGCAACACACAACATGGATTAGCAATGATCCAATGTGCTTACAGATACAGTGGTGCGCCCCTCTCTTGATGTCATGTTTACCTCCAGGCCATTCCTCTGTGTTGTAACGCTATGCTGTGTGGTACATCCTTACACTGGTGGGACTTTTGTGATTCAGTATTACTTGACTCATTTGCATGGCATTAACTGCTAATTCCTAGTTACTGTACGGAACACTGTCACAGACCCTTAGCAGCCCTTTCACCATGGTTGTGGTGTAGCATGCATGCCATTGACTATTATGGGGATATCATGAATTGTGTTACATTACAGTTTTATGACATCTAAATATATTTTTCTTATGATCCCGTTTGCTCACCAATGCACTGCGGTTTTACTTTGCGTTGGTGTGGCCATGAAATTAAATGCTAGTTTTTATATGTTGTGCATGTTGTTTTATGCCAATGGCTATATATTTATCCATTGGCATATATTAACATTATAATCCGTAAGTTTGGTCCACTTTCATGGCTCTGATTTTATGTTTGATAACATGTAAACTGTTTTTTTTTGGTTTACATTTCTACATGCTTATGCTACGCCTGCACAACTTCATGAATCACTATATACCTTCATTTGCATGCTACACTGCTGTGCATGTGGTAATTAGCATACATGCACTGGGAGCTGCGCAGCTCTGGCATACGCTGGTAGTGAATGTGGAAACAGCTCTTACCTGAATCGCTCGACGGCCATATTTGGCGCTAGATCGCCAACGCTACTACGGTGCATGGAGCAAGCTTCATGAATCCCGGGGATAGTTTTTCATGTGTTTCGCTAAAGCATTAATCTCTCTACCTTTAGATATATCATTCATTTTTTATTAAGGAGGGCTGTTGTGTGGATGTGTGGAGGGTGTTGATGAGAATATTAAAGAGGAGGAGACCAAGGACAGTGCCTTGTGGTACACAGTGGTGACTGGGAGGTATATTGATGTAAGATTTCTTTAATAACTGTCCAGATTTTTTAGGGTTGTGTTTACTATTATTCTGAAAGTTATTATAGTATAGTTTTGTGTCTTCATTAATTTGTTTTCTAACATGATTACAAAGCATTCAGATGTTTTCAAGATATTGTTGTGTTCTATGTTTCCCGTTCTATCAGTGCTTCTTTCTCTGGCATGCATTAGCATTCTACTCTTTTTGGATAGCCAAATTGCATTATTTGTTTTAGTCTCTTCCTTCTTGGAGGTGCACGGCTATTTAGGATATTCAGGAAAGTTGTATTGAATTAATTTACAGCATCATCTAAGAGGAGGATTTTTAGGAAGTTCCAGTTAATAGATGATAGGGTAGTAATGAACATTTCAGGTTTAAACTTGGAAAGGTTGTATGTTGTTTTATAAACACGCTGTTTAAGTGGATGTCTGAGATGTCTGGATTAATTTCTCCAAGTCGTTTGGGTTTCTAGTAATTGAAATAGACCATATTCCGAAGTCAAATTATGATTAAAGTTCATGAAATTAGTATTGTTTCAGTCTTTGATGTTAGTCAAAAGTGATCTTCGCAGCACACACAATTTGGCCAGAAAAGACTCCTCATGCAGTTCATATGGAGTTACATGCATAAGTAAATATCTAAATACAATTGGAGATTCTTTTTTATAAGACCAGTTGTCTTACTCTGTTGGAACTGTCTGGGTATGCTCCTTACACATTGCCCTAATTTCTGCTTGCAAATCATGGTATTTTATGACTTTGTTTCTCTCTGTACATAAGACACTGTAGTCACTGTGTGTAGTGATTTCAATGATCAATGCTACTTTTGTCTTCTTTTCATGGACTACTGCATCTGTTTTTTTCTCAAATCTATGTTTGAACTGTTGGTATTGGGCGATCCCATGTGATATAAACTTCATCATTTTCTATAATGCCTTGTGGCTCATGTTTCCAATGCATCTCAGCTACTTCAATATTGTAATGTTTGCATGATCCCCAATGCAACCGTCTTGCCACATTATTATGCCTTTCAGTATACAGGCCCTGTGCCATTAGTGTATCACAACCAGCAATAAGATGTGCAACTGCTTCCAGTTCTGTTTTACAAAACCTGCATTTGTCTGTTTCCTCCAATATATTCATGGACTTTGTAAACCAACGTGTATATCCTCTACTCTCCTGAGCCATCAATATTAACCTTTGTCTTTTGGTTTAAAGTCACCTCTCCTTAAAGATTTCTGCATCAGATCCTGATCAACATGAGGTTATTCCAGGAGTTTTCTGTACTTGCAACTATATTTATGCCTTTTCCACTCTTGCCTTCTCCTCTGATCCTTCACTTTATATTGTTTCTTTCTGTTTTTTTGCCAAATTTTAGTTTTTGCTTCATTTTGTCTACTTCTAGTTTGATTACCATTTCCCCTTGACACTGATATGCTTCAACTAATCTAAGGAGGAAAGTCATCATACAATTGTTCTCCTCATGCTTTTAAACTTTCACTATGTTTGGATCTTGCGAGGTCAGCAGATATGTATCTATCCTATGATTGCAGATCTAAACGTATAGTCAGTTTTGAGGGGTCCCATGCCGCTTTCATTATAGGGAATATATAATATTTTATACACTGGTTTTTATAAATTATTTGAGAAGAGTAAAGCATTTTTATTGTGTTCCTATCCAACTGATTCAAATCCTTTTGGGGCCTGTCAATCACTCCAAAACTGTGAGTTTGAACTGGAGGGATACATTGGTTTATACTTTTGACTTTGTTCCTAGATATCACGGCTGTTTTCTGTATTAATTTTAGTCTTCTAAAATATTCCTTACTAATTTTTGTTCACATTTGTTCATGTTTTATTGTTGATCCTTCAATTCCAAAATATTTATACATGCCCTCTTGCTCAGGTTTCTTTATATCACACTCCTGTCCGAGACTGATGTTTTCTTGGTGCTGCAGCTTTCCTGCTTTAAAGGTTGCCTTTGCACATTTATCAGGACCAAAACTCATTCTTATTTCAGTTCCTCATCTGATGAACTGCAGATTTTTAAATCATCCACAAAAAGAAGATGAGAAGTCTTTTATACTTTTTTTTTTCTGGGAGCCAAATTGTAACCGTGACCTAATCTGTTAAGTAGACAGCTTAATGGGTTAAGGACAAGACAAAAGAGCAACGGTAACAAAGAGTCAACTTGGAATATCCCCTCTTGAATTTTTATCCCTGGTATAATAATTTGTCCTTTATCATGGCTTAGCTGCCAAATACCCATTGTACTGCAGAGTGGTTTGCCACTGTTTCATGGTCACTGTAATGTAACTGATCAGTGTAGGGTCTATCTTATACATCTGAAAGCACTCCTTTATTCATGAATGTATGATGCTGTCAAATGCTTTTTTGTAGTCCATGCCATACTTAGAGTCTTCCCCTTTATACAATTCTCCATTATGACTTTATTTAACAAGCTATAAGCCTATGTTTCATGTGACTTTCTTTTATTACCCTTTTGTTCTATTGTCATGATTTAGTTTTTTTCTAAATGTCTACATACTCTATTGGCATCAGCTACAGTATATAGTTTTACATCATTGGAATGTAATTTATTGGCCTATATTTTAAGGATAGCTTCTAGGTTCACCCTTAAGGAGGAGTATTGTTTTTTCCTGTTGTTAACCAGGTTGGTGTCTGCTTGGGATGTGTGTATAAATAGTTCTTATTCAGGGCTAAATCTTCTAAAGATGTCAATACTTTTAGTCAAAAGTTAGGTAATGCATCTGGGCCTGGGGTTTTCCATTTAGGAGCTTTTCTTAATTTTGTTTCAAGTTCTCTGGCCATTACTTCATCCCATTTCATGTCTTATACATTTGAACTTTTTACTGCTTCTTTTACTTCTTCTATACATTCAGCATCTTTGTTACGTTCCACAGAGTCTTCACAGATATTTCTTCAAAATGTGTCAATTTCTTCTTTTTTTTGATGGCATTTCTATACTTTTGCTTTCCAATTCTCTTTAAAACTTTTTTGTGTTATCAGTGGATTGCTTATTTTGTACTTTTCTAATTTCTCAAAATCTTTTGGTTTCTAATACCATGACAGGAATGAACCCCATTCCTAAGTCAAAGTGCAATTAAAGTTCATGTTTCAGTCTTTGATGTTAGCCTGAATACTTTTCATGTATGTCTGCCTGCATATCTTTTAAGTTTTTCTGCCTATGCTGATATCTTTAGTTTATTATTTGCAATAGTGTACAACAGATTCTGGTCTGTTCTGATAGTAAGCATTGCTTTTATCATGCCTTTCAAATTATTTTTGTTGAGCTGTTCCCTCTTTTATACTCTTCTAACAGTGACGCGTGTTGTCTTAATTGCTTTATAGTTTCCTCTATTCAATACTTCCAAGATGGCATTTGATTTCTTCCATTCCTTTCCCCTTATTATCCTTTGTTTCTTGGTGAGACTTTATTTGTTATTAATTTAGCTACACAATAAAATATGCTATTCACTTCTGTTATATTATATACATTTCTGTGAATAGTCTTGATTACTTTGTTTTATCAGACTTCTAACATTTTGGGCCTTCTTAACCTTCTGTAATCTATTTCTTTCATTGATCTTAATATGTCCATCCATCTCTATTAAATCAAGCATCTCTTTCTATTTTCTTCTAAACTAAGGACACATTCTTTGTTCTCAGTTTCCTGCGGACATTCTACAGAAAGTTGCAGAACATCTGCCTGTGACAATATTCTCTTCAGCTTCATCCTGTGTCATCCATTGCTCTTTCATATGGGAACTCACTGACTTACCACCCCACAATATTGACTGCTTCAGAGTTGCCACTGTTTCCTGCTCCTTCCTGTTGCTGTAAAACTCCAACTGATCTTTTGTACTTGTTTCCTACTGAAGGCTCCAAAGTACCTTCATATGACAACAGATCAGATTATTCCAGTTCTGCCCGTTTCTCATTAATTTGGGGGCTCATTGTTCTTTTATGCTGTGATGTTACCAGAGTTGGAGTCTACACAAAATCCTTCACTTTGCAGGTATTCCATAACTTCAGCTTTTATTTGTTTAATTTATGCTTCACTAATCTTCTGTTCTGTATTCTTCCTTTGTGATCTTATTTATTGCATTGTGAAGTTTTCCATATCTGGGTGCCTTTGCCTGTATTTCTCTTCAAATATCTTTGGAGCTGCTTTTTATATTGATTAGTATGGCTTTATGCTTTGCATAAATATTTCATCATATCAGATCTCTATTTCTTTCCCATGTCAATGTTTCTTTTTTTATACCGTTCAAAAATCTCTAGATTTTGTTCTTTATGTTTTCACATTTCCTCAGTTGCTTCATTTTCTAAATGGCCCAAGGTTTCTTTGTTTATATATATATATATATATATATATATATATATATATATATATATATATATATATATATATTTATTTATTTATTTATTTATTTTTTCACAAATATGTTGTCTTAATTAACATGAATTTACATTTGAAGCTTTTGACAGTTTTTCTTGCGCAATTATTTTCTTTTCTGTAATTTCTCTCTTGATCTTTTTGTATTTCCTCTATATGGAAATTCTTGCATAATGGTACCAATACATAATTTCTTTCTTATCCTAAATAGTCCACTCTATCATCTTTATGGTTCTTTTTTTTTTGGCCTGTCAGTTGTGATTTTTATGGACTACTACTTCCTTCTACAATAGGGGGCCATCCTCCCCCTGAGCCTGGACTGACCCCATTGTAGGAATGTTTCTGTGTCTTGAATATTCTACACTGTCATTTTTTCCAGTCCTAGCATCACTGCATCTACCAGGATTAGGCATTTTTTTTTATCTTAGGACTTGTGCACGCAGATGTCTTTTTTATTTTTAACCGACTTTTGCCCATGATGTATGGTATAGAAACAGTCTATTTATCAGTGTCATCTTGGTGAGATTTTTTTGAAAACAGGGTCCACCTCAGGAGGTACTCAACAAGACTTGAGGATGAATTCATTTCCAGAAATAATTATTCTCCTTTGATTGATGATTTTATCATCTCTTCATTTGGACCCCTTGTTTTCTAAACATGCTGTTTAAGTTGATGTGTGAGAGGTCTGGTTGTATAGATTGGGAGATGATCACTTAGATAGACATTGTACATGTGATGGTGTATTTGCTAGGGTCTTAAACTAGGATCCAGTCTAATAAGGAATTGGATGTTTTGTTATAATGTGTGGTACTATTAATTAATTTTGGAGGAACCATATGCGTTCATGCTACATGCAGGGGACTTAGAGTTTAAGTCCAAACAATTGACATTCACATCACCTAGTAGTATTTTTTCTTGAGGAATTTTTATGGATATCCAGTGTAAGATATCATTTAGTATAGCCTTATTGTGAGCAGAAGGGATGTAAAGGATAATAAAACATATTTTTTATAATTGTTTAATTTCAGGAAAATAATAAGAAGCTCTGGTGAATTGAATATTGGTAGTTGTTGGGAAATATTAAATCAATGCAACCACTTTTCTGCTTTATACAGTCATTACAGATGATACTATATCTGGGAGGTATAAATTTAGAGTAGTTTTTGCTGGGTTTAAGCCAAGTTTCACTTACAATGAGAATATAATTTCTTATGTTAGGTAGTCCAGGTATAGAGTTCAGCAATTTTATTTATTGTGTTTCTAACATTTATGACAGCAAAAAGTTAGATTAGCAGGGTTGGGGCTGACTGTTGTAGGGTTAGAGCAGTATGTAAAAGAGAATTGTCTTGATGTTCATTGTGATAGGTAGGACAATGATTAGAGTAAATGTCTACCCCTAGAATGATTTTAGGATATTGGGGAATTATTGATACTTGTTTTTTGGAGAATATTTTTCCTCTTAATCTTGTTTTGGTTTGAGATGAAATGGAGTTAATCAGTCTATATATGGAGTAAAGGTGAGTGGTGTCATTAAACTGGTTTGGTACAATATGTGTAGAATGTAGGGAAGAAATATGAATAGGTGGTTGGGACAGAGTTGGAGGTATGCTGAGAGCTATTATATTGTAGAGTCATAGTAGGATGAGAGACGGATCAGTAGGATGAGAAGAATAGAGGATACACTGATGATTGGCATTATAAAGTAAGGGGATCTGTATGTTATTGATGACAAGTAGTGGAGAAGTAGGGCTCAAGAAGGAAAAAGAAAATGCAGGGCAGTTGGATACTTGGTAGCAGAGTCTAAAAAAATGATAGACAGTAGGTAGGAAATAAATATTTTATTTGAAGGAAGAAAGTTAGATTATCCTAGTATCTTCTCTGGAATGTAAGGAATAGAGGAGGCTTAAAAGATTAGATTATGAGGATGTAGTTAAAACAGGAAGAAGTGGGGATTTATTTAAGGAAAGTAGAAGATGTAATGAAAAATAATATTAGGAAGGGTTCTGACTATGAATGAATATAGTGCAAAACAGTAAGTTAGAAATTAGTTAACAATAACAGGAGTGTTTGTATGATAGTACTTAGATTGTTTGTTGAGGGTAATGGAATAAGAGTCACAAATTAAATGTGTATGTGGGAAGTATAATACTAGAGTAAGATAGGGTGGATGAGAATTGAAGGTAGGGTAGGGGAGTGAAGTGAAGCCAAGCATAGCAGGCTCCACCCTCAGGTCAAATTAAAACATAGAGTAATTAGTTTATAGTCAGTACAAAGCATTTAACAAAAAGGTACAAAGTAGAACAGGTTTACCTTTATTTCCTTAATGCAGAAACCTTGCAGCTAGGGAGACTAAGTCACTGGCATATACAGTGCAATCTACCAGTCAAGCGAAAGGACAGTGGCCAACTTAGTAAGTGGTCCTTAGAATACAAGAACTACTTTTTAGGAGGGGGAGATGTTAAAGCTAATTTCCAGCACAGGGCAGTCACATATTTGACTTGTTGAAGTTAATACACAGCAAGGATCGTCAAGTTAAATCTGATTAAATTGTACAATAAAAAGTTCTTAGTGAAACTGTATGGGACATAGGCCTTGTGGCAGAGCAAATGCTGTATCAGGGTAAGATGAAGTGACCACAGTGTATTTGTACAATGACAAAATTCTCAGTGAAATCATTTAGGAGATGGGCAAAGTGTCAGTGCTCCTACAGTATCAGAGTCAGATGTAGTGACCACAGGCTATTGTAAAATGAGAACATTTTCAGTGAAATATTTGAGAGTTGTGTCTTGTGGCAGAGCTGCTACAGTATTGCAGACAGATGTAGTAACCACTGGCATTTGTACAACAACAAAATTCTCAGTGAAATTGTTTGGTAGTTGGGCCTTGTGGCAGAGCTTCTGTGGTATTGGGGTCAGATGTAGTGATGACAGGCTATTGTACAATGACAAAATACTGAAATTTTTGAAAGCTGGAACTTGTAATAGGGCTCCTGTGGTACTAGGGTCCGATGTCATGATCACGGGCTATTGTATAATGACAAAATCCTTAGTGAAATTGTTTGGGAGTTGGGTCTTGCAGCAGAACTCCAGCAGTATCAGGGTTGGATGTAGTGAACACAGACTGTTGTACAATGACAAAATTCTCAGTGAAATCATTTGGGAGTTTGGTGGACCTTGTGGCAGAGCTCCTGCAATAATGGGGTCAGATGCAGTGACCACAGGCTTTTGTATAATGACAAAACTCTCAGTGAAATCCTAATGGAGTTTGGCCTTTTGGCAGACTTGTTGTAGTATCAGAGTTGGATGTAGTGACCACAAGCTATTGTACAATAACAAAATGCTCATTGAAATTGTTTGGGAGTTGGGCTGTGACAGAGATTCTGCATTATCAAGGTTGGATGTAGTGACACAGGCTATTGTTCAATGGTGAAATTCTCAGTGAAGTCTTATTTTAGTTAAGACTTGTGGCAGAGCTCCTGCTTTGCCAGGAGTCAGATGTTGTGACCACAGGCTATTGGACAATGACAAAATTCTCAGTGAAAGCATTGGGGAGTTGAGCCTTGTGGAAGGGCTATTGCAGCACTGGTGTCTTGTGTAGTTACCACAGTCTATTTTAAAATGACAAATTCTCAGTGAAACTGAGAGTTGGATCTAGTGGCACAGCTTCTATAGTATCAGGATCAGATGTAGTGACCACAGGCTATTGCACAAAGATAAAATTCTCAGTGAAATTGTTTGAAAGTTGGGCTTTGTGGAAGAGCTCCTGCAGTATCGGGATAAGATGGAATGACCACATGCTATTGTACAAAGATAAAATTCTCAGTGAAATTGTTTGAGAGTTGAGCTTTGTGAATGAGCTCCTGTGGTATCTGGGTTAGAAGCAGTGACCACATGCTATTGTATAATGACAAAATTCTCAGTGAAATCATTTGGGAATTGGGTCTTGTAGCAGACTTGCTACAGTATCAGGGTCAGATGTAGTGACCACAGGCTATTGTACAATGACAACATTTTCAGTGAAATCATTTCAGAGTTGGGCCTTGTGGCCAGAGCTCCTGCAGTATCAGGGTCAGAAGTAATTACCACAAGATGTTGTACATTGACAAAATTCTCAGTGAAATAATTTGGGATTTGGACCTTGTGGCAGAGCTCCTGCAGTATTTGGGTCAGATGTAGTGAACACAGGCTATTGTACAATGTTAGAATTTCAAGTTTAGGTTTCGAGAATTTAGGTTGGGGAGATTAATTACTTAGGGTATAGGGTATAATGGGGAAACATTAACCTTTTCTCCTGTCACAGTAATTCTCATGACACAGTGTAAGTCATCTGTCTCATTTGTATAGACCAAGTATTCAAAAAACATTCTCTGGATCACTGGAAGTAACCAAAACCAACAGAGTTAGCAGAGCACACTTCCGACAGCACAATACAATTTCATTTATTTTTCATAATTTTTTATGATAGTCAGTGAGGGGTGAGGTACTCTAGAGCAGCAAGTGAAAATATATTACCATGGTTATTATTTCACACTTTTTAAACAGTTGCATGTGAGACATCAAAGCAAAAAGTGGTTGTCTGTTGGGGCAGTGCAGTCTGTGGATGAAAGTAAAGGATAATCATGTCAAACAGTTATTGATGTGGCTAGTTGGGTAGAGGTGTATATATATGTACATATATACATACACACATACACACACGTGTGTGTGTGTGTGTGTGTGTGTGTGTGTGTGTGTGTGTGTGGCTAAGAGCAACTGCAGATATTGTTTCTTTCACTTTCCTTACAGACATCATAGGTGTAGATATAATATTAATACCTTTTTCTGTTGAGGGTTGAGTTGGTGTGCTTCACACATGAAAGTACATGGTTGTTACAAGATTATTGTACAGAAAAAAATGATGTGTCTTGTTTTGAGGGTCAGCCTATGTGTCTAACAGCAGTAAGTGAAATATATTGTTGTGGCTGTTAATGCTTTACATGTTCTTCTCAGTAAGACATTAGAAGTATACAGAATGCAGGTGTACTTTTTTGCAGGCAGGTGATATAATACAGCTAAAGCCAGTTACAAGGCCACTTTTGAACTTTTGAATGATTGTTGATGTAGTTTTTTGAGGGGATAGTATTGTCAAAGAGCAGCATGGTCATTTGTGTGATCCTTCAAAGTCAAATGTAGTGTACCCACTCAGAAGATTATTACTAGCCCATGAATCTTTTATTTGAAATTGCCTCCAGGAATTGATACTTGGCTTCTTATATATGACTAGTAAATGCAGTATTTCACTGAGATTTTGTTGTCATAGTCTCCACTATGCTCTTTTTTCCACTGAAGGCTATCTGACATTTGCATAAAAGGCAGTCCAGAATATAAGAGTATTATGTTCTTGTCTAACAATTTTTTTACATTTGACAACAACTTTTGTTTGCAAAAAACTGGAGTAGCCATGGGCTCCCCTTGTGGGGCCAGTGTTGCCAATCTAGTCATGGCACAATGGGAACACGATCACGTGTCCACCAACTGCCCATTTAAAGACCAGGTGATTTCTTACACCCGTTACTTAGACGATATTTTTATCCTCCTGGACGGTGACTTGCCCACGAGTGAAGCGTTAGTGGACTATTTTAATTCAACTACACAGTTTTTGAAATTCATTGCTAGTTTCCATACTGAAGCCATCCTGTACTTGGACATTTTACTTTCTAAGGACACTAGCTTTCACAAATATACAGCTAATATATATAGTAAAGTAACGTACTCCTACTCATTCCTGCACTACACAAGTTGTCATCCTTTTCATCAGAAGCGGGCGATCGTCAAAGGTCAGCTAGTGAGGGCAGCCCGCATTATCACATTGGATAGTGATTTTGCCAATGAATGTGGACACCTAAGGAATATGTTTTTACACCGGGGTTACCCACATGAAATGTTAGACACTATTATAGAAGAAGTGTCGTCTAAGCGTCAGTGTCATTTTTATAAACCAATCTTGAATAGAGAATTGGTTCTTATGAATGACACTGAACCCTCGAACACAGACTTAGTAAATGTCCACACAAGTAGGCATCCTTCTGAATGTTTTGGTGTCACATTCATAACAACATACAGTCTCAATAGTAGTGACTGTGTTCAGGCACTACATAAAAATTGGGACTTACTCAAAAAGGGCAACACAGTACACCAAAAACTTGGTAATCACCCATTGGTTGTTTATAGAAAGGCAAAAAACCTCAAAGCCCTCCTTGAACGACATAATATTAAAAAAACAATGACAGCTGGCATGTTTAAATGCCAGGCGTGTAATTTTTGTCAATACATCTTGGAATCCAATAGATTTAAAGTTCACGATTACGAATACAAGTTGAACCTAAGAGCTAACTGTAACTCAAGAATGGTGATCTACTTAGCTATGTGCCAAACCTGTACAGCTTTCTACGTGGGCAAAACAGAACAACGCCTACGTGACCGCATTTATGAACATACTTATGCGATCAGGAAGCAGAAACTTGATAATGCACTAGCAAAACACATTTCAGTTTATCCCAACCATATGTTTAAATTTTTGATTATTGACCAGATCACACAGGACTTCAGGGGTGCTCCTCTCCCACTTAAGTTAGAAGAGCGAGAGCTGTTTTGGTAAATTAGACTCAACGCATACAGTTCACCAGGTCTGAATGAGAACTGTTCTTTAAGTAGTGTTCTTAAACTTAGGAGCCTTAATAGGTAGGCTGTGTCAGGTTACCTTCCACACTAGCACGACACAGTTATTCTAATGCTCTTGAGCACCTTGGTTCAGTGACCTTATGTGTATTTTTTGCTGAGTATTTTTTGCTGAGTATTTTTTGCTGAGAATTTGTAGTTTTATCTTGATACTTTACTTATTACCAATTATGTTCAGCACACTTGATGTGCTTCAACATACACAGTTTAGTGCACTAACATAGGTATTTGTATTAACTTAGTTTTACAAACACCAGCAGAGTTTTTATGCACTTGTAATTATTATTTCTTTGCCTCACTAGCTTAGTAGTAGGCTAGATTTACACATTTTTTATAGACAACGCTAGTTGTACTTTTAGTCTGACTATTTGGATTTTTAGCTTTTACTTTAAAAGCAGTTTTTAGTCTAGTTGTGTTTGCAAATAGGGCATGTCTTGTAAGTCAGCTTTCACTTTAAGTAGTTAATTGACTTTGTAAGTATTAGCCCAGAGAGTATTTAAGCTGTGACTTTTTGTTTTTCTGATCTGAAGAAGTTTGTTTATTGGAATAAACAAAAAGCGCTTTATCATTTCGTTCTGTGCTACTGTGTGGTTTCTTCTCTATTTTGTTTTTCAGTATTATGTTCACACTATGTCATAAGTAAAAATTGTGTATATTTCACCAAAAAATATATTTTTAAGAGTAATATGTCATAGTTACAATGCCATGCTTTTAAGCAGCTAAAGATGTGGGGTCAAATTTAGAGGTGTTTTGCAGTGTAAGCTCTGAGGTTAGAATTCCAGTCTTATGTTTCTTTTGAAGCTGAATAACCTGTTGCTATGACATGAATATTTTGTAATGAAATGTTATAAGTTCCTATATAGTTGCTAGGCTTGTAGTCCAGGGGATCGTTAAGGAGCCTAGCGCTAGTTCCCAGTTGTCCCCAAGCAATATCTGGTTAAGAAACTTGCTGAAGGTCACACAGTAGGCCATGAGAGAATCAAACCCTGTACCACAGGAGCTATAGCTGATAACCTTAATCTCTGCACCAACTACCAGACATTTTGCAAACTGGTGGAGTCTGGCTTAAAGAAGGGCAGTCACATAGCCTTTCAAAGACAGGTCCTAGTGGTTTTATTTTATGGCCTTTACTGCCACAGTCTAGCATTTTACATTATACTAGGTTTTCATAGTGGGTGCTGTGGTGAACTTCTCAGGAGTCTGAGTTGAATAATGTCCTAAATTACTTCTTTACTAAGTTTCCATTAGGTTATATATATTATTCCTCTATATTTCACCATAAAAATATAGATCTTTCAGTTGGAATACATTGTGTCCACAATGCCAAGTGTTCAAGAGGTTAAAGCTGAGAAGTCAGATTCAGAGGTACGCCGCAATGGAACATGTGAGTATTGAATACATAGGTGTGATGTGTAGCTGAATAAATTGTCATTATCTGAAAGTTTTGTAATAAAATTTCAGTGGGGACAAAGATGGCTTTTCTTCATGTGCCTTTACTACAGTAGTCTGACATTTTGCTTTATACTCTAGTTTTGTTTTTGGTGCTGCAGTGAACCTCTGCCTAGTACACTTCATGCAATAATGGTCTAAAATCATTATGTTCATCAAATAATACACATTTTTTAAGCTGCAACATGCCATGGTAATAATGCTATGTTTCCAAGTGGATAAAGCATTAGAATCAACACCAGAGGTGCACTGCAATGGAGAGTTTGAGATTGGAATAGTTATCTAAGGTATATTTTGCAGCTGAACACCCTTTTTATTACCAGAACGTTTCATAATGAAATCTCAAAGGGACTATATATCCTTTGAAAGGGAGTCCATAGTGCCTTTAGTTCATATTCATTTACTGCTATTGTTGGAAATTTTGCCTGGTTTTCCTTTTGAGTGCTGTGGTGAACCTCAGCTCAGTATATTGAGTACAATAGCCTAAAATATTTTTAATTGAGTTGTCAACCCACCCAAAATATATATTTTATATTTCAACAGCAAATACTTTTTTTTATCAGTTGCAGCATACTGTAGCTATAATGCATTACTTTCTTGGGGCTGAAGCTGAGAAATGAAATTCAGAGATATACTGCACTGGACCCACTAATCTTATATGTACAGCCTCAGTTATGTTTAGTAAAGCACCACTCTGTTATTACCTGAAAGTTTCATAAACCACATTTGGCTTTAGTTCATATATATTTACTGCTACTGTCGGAAATTTTGCATTATACTTTGCTTATACCTTGGGTGTTGTACACAAACAAGTAAGCAGAAAACAATCCACAAACCAAGTAGATACTGGCAGCTATTGCAGAACAAAAAGCGACACTCGAAGATTAAAATCACTTTATAAAACTGCAGATACTAAAAAGTACAGTACAAAAATATGAACAGCAAATCCAAATTTGGATTTGCTGTTCGTATTTTTGTTGTACTCTTTAGTATCTGCAGTTTAATACTGCCTTGGAGTTGCTGTTCGTATTATTGTACTGTACTTTTCAGTATCTGCAGTTTTATAAAGTGATTTTAATCTTCGAGTGTCGCTTTTTGTTCTGCAACAGCTGCCAGTATCTACTTGATTTTGGGTGTTGTGAAAAACTTCTGCTCACTATGCTGAGCAAATAATAGCTTAAAATACCTCTTTACCTATTGCAAATATGTTGGAAGTAAAAATCCTGTTTATTTCTTCAGAATACAGAAGCTTTTTGTCACTGGACTTTTGATTCCTGCTCCACCCAGTTTAGACTTGTGTAGTAAACTGCATCACAAGAAGGTAAGGTCATGTATGTGACTTTAAAGTTGGAACCACTAGCTAAGTGCATTTTCTATCCAAGAGTCATAATATATTATTATGAAAAATTTGCTATAATAAATCTTATAGTCCTTTATTACTAGGCACCACAGTAGTCTTATATAGGCATTTGGATGCCCTGGTTTTGCCATTCCTTTCACAAAAAAATGTATATATATATATTTCATTTTTAAAGCTGGCATACTGTATCTGAATCATATGATTGGTGTGCTCTTATGAAATGGAAATACAAAGTAATAGATATTTTTCTGTCGCTTGTATACTATAGCAAAATATACATATTTTGCATACTCTGAGAGGCATGCCCATAACGGAGATTCTTTTGTCTACACTCCCTGAAAGCCATTAGCATTTGCAAAACAAAATGAAAGGTGGGTTATGAAGGAGTTTTTTTCTGAAACATTGCTGAAATCTGCTGAAAACAAATATGTAGCTTTCAGCTCCCTTTAGAGTCAAGTAACAAACTTTAAAAACATAAATATATAATGTTGGTGTGATTGTATATCTAAACTGTGTATGTGTTTCTATATAAAAGTGATTTGCTATTCTTTCTATTGTTTATAGATGTTGCAGCATAAAAAACAAAATGATTTTTTTTTTATTTTCCCCTAAAATTCATGACACAGCTGCTCATTTACTTTCAGGGTAGAAGTCCTCATTGTTTCCTGAAACTTTAAGAAATAAAATGTTGAATTAATTTTTAGAAATAGACTTTCAAATACAAAGAGCAAAAATAAAATCAGACAGTGTTCTGGGGACAGATTGACTGAAAATGCTCAGCACTTGAGGTCACTTATGGAATATTTATTGAAAGTTTTGAGAATAAAAATCGCTTCTACTCAGTATGGGTCTGTTCCCGATAGAAAAAGTATATGAAACAATATAAACATTAATATATAAAGCTAAAATACATGAGTTTGGAAACCGTTTGAATGTGCCATAGCAATTAGCATTGTTGCTTCACAATGCTTTGCTATCCAGTTTAGTTTTCAGCTGGGGAGCCTTATCTGACAAGCTTGCAAATCTTCCCTGTAGATGGGTTTTTGCAATGTGCCCCGATTTTCTTCCACATCCTAAAGACGTGTCATGGCTAATTTAATGGTCTTGTAAATTGCCCATAACTGTGCATGTGTGAGAGTGTCCTATGACAGAATTACTAATATCATCAGCATAACTGAATACTTTAGTACAAGCATCCAGCAAGTCATGGCTTTTTCATGATATGCGTAACAGATGTCAAAAGGTTTTGTGTCTTTCCAAGTTTGCCAGGGTTTTGCTAGGGCAATTTGTCATAAGCACTTTTATAAATGACACTGGGTAAAACTGTGATAATGGCATTGTTTCTTTAGCCTGTTTGCTAGTTTGATTATCCACTAACTGGAGATGCTTATATGCATTTTTGCATTATGGTTTGTTACTGCTTACTGCTTTCTACAGGTAATGTGCTAGTAGGAATGCAAAACATTCAGTATAAATTTATAAATATGTGTATGTGTACATAAAAGTGTGCATGGATATATGTGTGTGTGTGTGTGTGTGTGTGTGTGTGTGTGTGTGTGTGTGTGTGTGTGTGTATGTGTGTGTGTGTGTAAATCTTTTAATCAAACACAGAATAAGCAGTTATTGTACCCAGCATGCTAGGACATAGACAAAACAAAAACATGGACTCTATGGTATGTCTATTTCTAACTATAGTACTGATAGCTCACTGAACACTTTGTTATGAAGTTGGAAATAGCCAAAGTATATAACTTGGCTATTACCAAATTCACAATATAAAATGCACAATGGGCTGCCAAGACTATTGCCAGAAATAGGCTGAAACCATAGAGTCCCTGCTATTGAGCAATTACAGCTGTTTTTTATCACAATAATGTTTAAGTACTGCAATGCAAAAATACCATACAAGAGCCAGGGTATTTTACTAATGTTGCCAAATAATTCTTTCCTCCATCCCACGTTCCACCAGTCAACCAAATTTCTGGCCCACAGGCTGTCAGTGTGAACAGTATAGTCAAAGACTATGCATTTTGCATGTGCCCAAAAAGGTAGTAGCTTCATTTTGTAATTTTATTTGAAATGGCAGTGGATTATTGTTAATGCAATTCCAGTTCTCACTATACACAGCTCATATTACATGTATGCTTTTTTTCTTAGTATATGGTTAAAAATGCCCTTTTAAGTCACTAAGAACTCCTATTGACCTCACCTCCTGCCTTCAGCATCATCTGGCACCTGATACTGATTGGCTAAAAACCACACAGCATTCAAAAACAAATAATATCTGTTGACAAGTGGAACAGTGTCCTGTACAGTCCCCTTACATATTAATTAATATCTAGTCATTCACATTACACACGCACACACACACACACACACACACACACACACACACACACACACACACACACACACACACACACACACACACACACACCCCACCCTGCTTCAGGGAAATACAATTCAGTCATTTGAACTTTCAATAAAACATTGCTACACTTACCAAATGCAATGAAATGTACATTCAGTGAATAGCCTTACTCCCATACACATTTCACACACACACACACACACACACACACACACACACACACACACACACACACACGCGCACGCGCACACACACACGCACACACACACACACACACACACACACACACACACACACACACACACACACACACACACACACACACACACACCATCTTTCTATCTACTTACCTATCTGTCTATATTACTGGCTTGCATATTTTGACTGGACATTCTTAAGTTTTACTTCAATTTTCCTAATAAGTAAAGTGCTTTAATTTATTGATTTATAAAAGCTTATGTCTGGTGCCTTATTTTATTGGCTTATAGAGGGTACTCTTACAACATGGTGTGACTGCTGACATCCACCATTTTGAAGAAAGACTGCCTGGCTATAATCTTCTATACGTTAGTATTTTGTCTGACTCTATAAGAGTATTCAGTAACTGAAAATTTAAAAGTAGATTGGTCTAGTTGACGGCAATGTGTAGAGAAGCTATAGGAGAGGGATACATCCACTGGCAAGATATAAGTAGTCCTTCTGAGGAAATATGTGTATAAAATAGTTTGATTTAGTCTTTTGTTGAGTGTATTAAAAGGCACTGGACTTAGACTGGGATATAGTGGAATGTTATGTGTCCTAGTTTCTCTTTAGATAAAGTGAAAATCACACCGCTACTCCACAGCTGTGGTTTAGCCAAAGAATTTTTCTGAATGCAATTATGTTGATTGACTTGTGAACAGAAGCATTCAAACCATAGCGTTTTTTCTATGAGCGAGTTTGGAACATCGACAGTAATTGTAAGCTAATTTTTTCCTAAAGAATTGGGTTCTGTATTTTCACAAATATCCAGACATGTTTCAACACATTCAAGGACTTATATTGCAACAAGCGACAATTATTGAATCTGATACAATGTGAATATCACTATTTGAGTGCAACAGTATTTTACTGAGAAGAATTGTTTTGTTTGGTATTTAACCAAGTATTTGAAGCACTTTCTAAGCGGTTTTAAATATTTTTAATAAATCACTTTAAATTTGAAACAGCTGTGGAGTAGCGGTGTGATTTTCACTTTATTTGAATTTTCTTGCTCACCGCTACCTTATCAGTGAGTAGTACATTTTTACACTAGTTTCTCTTTAGAGGGTGTTGCATAGTCAGCTGCAAAGGTTATGAATGATGTGGGCAAACATTTATGAAGATCATATGGTGTTCAGTTATCTTACTGGTCATCGTCAAAGACAGGAGAAAAAAGAAGTAACTGATGGAAGGCCAATGAACAGGTCAGAAAAAGGGTGGAAGGAATAGAGTGGAAAAAACTCAAAAGTAGAAAGAAGAGTCAAGAGTGGACTGTCAGTTCATGATAGAGTGTTCAGCAAGATAAAAGGCAGAAATAAATGGGAGTGGGATCTTGAAGTGACTTAATATTTGGGTGCATTTTACTTCTTGTCAGAGGACAACATCATTAGAGTAATAAAATAAAAATGGCAATATGTGGATCAGGAAATGCCCAAGAAGGGTGTAAACCCTGATCCAGTGCAAGGCGACCTAGACAGTTGCCTAGGATCAAGTACTAGTTTAAAAAAATAAAAATATGCCCTGTTTCAGCAAACATCAACTTAAAAATTGCAATGATTCAGAAGCACAGGAGAGAGAGAGAGAGTTGTTTCCACTTTAGCCCAGAAGACATGCATGCGCATAGGAGGAAGACATCAGCATGTTAAGCACACACACAGATGGCAGCAGTGCAAGACACTTGAAGTGGGAATCATCAAGGGGCACAGGACTTTACATAGCACTGAGAGACAGGATGTTTATATAGCCCTGTTCAGTTGCTTATGGATTCACTGTGAAGAGACTTAACTTTGAACATTTTTGAGGAGAATGGTTTTGCAGGTGTGTGTGTGGGTGTGCGCATGTGTGACTGTGTGCACGTAGGTGTTTGTGTGTGGGTGTGTGTGCATTAGGCACACTTATTTAATACAGGCATATTTCAAATACAGAAATAAATAATCTTAATGTTAGTATGAGTAAAGTGCAGAAAGTGAGATCTGAGGGATGGGCATAAGAGGTTTAAAGAGTAATAGGGCGATGCATGTATTTAGATGAAGTCTTTGTTCCTTAGTGTGATTATTAAATACCTAGATACATATGTTGAAATCTGGAGGTATTATATCTCTAGTTCATTATATTCATTGTAGATGATACCGCTATAACACAAGTAACATTTAGTACATTACTTAATATGTGATTAAACTCATATTCTGTTTTCTTTAATTTATTATAGGAAATTTAACCAGGTTGCTGTTTGCAGTTAAATTTTTGTTTAAATTTCAACAATTAAAAATTGTTTCTTGTTACTGCACCACCACTTTGTTGGGGAGAAGTTCCTGACCATCACAGAGTGTGTGTGTGTGTGTGTGTGTGTGTGTGTGTGTGTGTGTGTGTGTGTGTGTGTGTGTGTGTGTGTGTGTGTGTGTGTGTGTGTGTGTGTGTGTGTGTGTGTGTGTGTGTGTGTGTGTGTGTGTGTGTGTGTGTGTGTGTGTGCATATGTGTGTGTATGTGTTCCAAACACAAATGGATTTATGTTCCACTCCTTCCAAAGGAGATTCTATAAGCTTAGACAGAATATTACAGATGGATTAAGAACTGACTCTGAAGACTCAGATGGAATATTTCAGCAAACTCGGATGGAATATTACAGATGGAGTTATTAGTGGGCAACTGTCTGGGAAGGTGTCCCAGAACTGGAATGGAAAGACACAGACAATTCAAGTTAGGTAAATGGGGATTACTATTAGTTAGTAAAAGGCATTAGACTGCAGTACTTAATGGCAGGGATAAGTTTCAGACTTTATATGTTTCAGAAAATGCTTGCTAATTCAATTCAAGCAACTTTCTAAGTAAATAAGAGGAATATAAAATCTGTTCATAATTTGGTGGTCTTTGTCTCTTATTTGAGCTAAGAAGATGAGATGACAGTGGGGATTTGTAATGGGTTTCTGGCCTATTATTTATGAATGTATTTATTCAATTGTGCTGAAGCAGATATATGAGGTGCACAGTAATGCGAGTGGCTGTAATTGATGGTTTTGTGTGTGTATATATAAATACCTGGCTCCTGCAACCCACAGTCATTATAGTGTAAAGGAAGGAATTGACTTGTAGTAAACAGGAAAAGCATCGTATGAGCCATGATCTTCTGGTCCGATCATTGGTTTCATTGTTCTGTTGACTGTTATCAGTATATTTAGTAGCTGGCTGTAAATAAACTGGATAGCATGAAGTCTACACGTCTAATGTTAATATTTTAAGTTTGAATGTATTGAATACATACCTTGTTTTTTGGTAGGCACACACAGTTGTGAAATGCACTGTGTTGAGCTACAACATTGTCTGGTATTTAGTGTAGGTAAGTAAGGCTATGAGCTGCTTCTGTATTGCAGAGTCTGATTTCCTCAGTCTTCATTTGTATACTGAGTGACAACTTCAACAAACAGTACTTCTACGCTGCCCCTGAAAAGAGACACTTGCATCTGTTGGGCTGTCCCATGTTGTTAGCAAATGCGTTGCACATTAGTCTTTTGAATTCATGCAACTTTCACATTGGCATGAATTAGTGTTTCACTATATGCCATTTCAGTATGAGTCCCGGCACATGCCTTATGCTTAATGGATTGCCAGGTGCATTTTCTATAAATGTGAGTTTTAAGGGAAGATTTCTTTACTGTTGTCATGCAAAGTCTGTTTTCAGTCATCAAATGCTGTAGAATTTGAAATAACAGTTTTAAATTAAATTCTAATTCTTATAATCATAGTAGAAAAAAAAGAAAGGAAAAAAGAAAAACATAATATGTGCACTGACATGTTGAACATTGTTTTATGGTAATTGAGGAGAGATGGTCAAGTAATGGGATATTGGTATGGTTGTGGGGGTGGGGTGGGGGTGGGGGGCAGTCCATCACCTTGCCAAGGATCCCATTTGACCATGATCTGGATCTGGAAGGGTGCAGATAATGGAAACTGTGGATATACAATGGGTTGAACAGACAAATAGAAAGGCTTGGTAAGTAGTTTTACTAAAGAATATGAAAAGGATTTTTTGGAGTGTTGAAAAAATCCCATGGTGTAACAAAAATGAAACACCTAATAAATGTCATGTTTGAAGCAACAAATAGAGACTGCTCAATGTTTTTATGATTTATTACTGTGTTTGGAATAAGCTTAACAAATCTTTGTATTTGATGATGGGAATATCATTTTATTGCTGTCTTTAACAAATGGTAGGCTGCTTTTATTGTTTGGGAGGGTTTTTTTCATTAATGTTATCACATGATTGCTGAACTTTCTATGATTGGTTGAGTGTTTATTTTAAATAGCACTGAGATTTTGTGTTCTGTAATGGTCTGATGAAGCAGAGGTTACTCTGTGAAAGTGCTTACCTTCTGTTTTAATAAAGTTACTTCTATATACAGTAATTTAAAGCCTATTTTGGGAGGAGTTTTTGTTACTGTTTTGGATTTCACCAGGAACACTGTCAACATCCATGAGGGAATTTTAGTTTTCACTTCTTGACCTACTATTTTTCCACACATGCTCAGTGACATTTATCAGGTTCACTATACAATAAGCACTGCATGGGACTGTTATTCACTTTTGTTAGTGATGTAAGTCTTCACATTCCTAAACCACTTGAGGTAAATGCCTTGTTTGATACTTCATTCTTCATCGAGTGGCTCATTTGGAGCATGAATTTATGTGCATGTGCCCCTTCCCTCCAACGTTGAGGGAAGGAAGAGACGTTAGCATCTCCATTCATCACCCACTCCTAGTTTGCTCCTGCATTGCTGGGACTGCTGATCAAGTGTTGGTCATATGAATCACAATCAGTTCTCTGCTTTCTGTCACACAGCTGAGAAAAAAGTAAAAGTGAAAAAAAAAAGATTCTTTGAAGAAGTATTTCCATTTGGAAAGGAAAAGATCCTGTGATAGCCTTGGCTCTTACTACTTAACAGAAGATAATCCACAAATAATATATTGGCCAACCTGGTGGAGCCTGATGAATATAACTAAAAATTCAGGGAATTGAAGAGAGACAATAAGCAATTAAGGTGTGAAATGTATCAAGTGACCTTATGATTAATCTTTTTGACCAACACTTGTTTTCAAAATATAAGAATCTTGGCTGTCAGTGGTATAGGTCAAATGATGATGAAAGGCATGGGTGAGATTGTGTATATGAAGTGATCTTCCCATATTTAAAAATCTTAAGAAACAAAATAGAGGTGCAAATATGGGAAGTGCTGCTAAACAGGTTTTGAGAATAATAGGCAAGGAAGGGGAGGAGTCATATTCAGGCTTGGGAATTTATTGGACAATTTTGAAGCAAGAGTGTGATAAACAGAAATGTTTGACTAAGTATGCAAAGAAGGCAGAGGACAAAGAATGTTTGAAGTAATTACCAAAAAAAAAATATAAAGAACATGAAAGACACTTGAGGAGGCAATAAGTAACCCAATAAAACAGTGTAATCAGAGATTAGTATAGGATAAATAGCATTTATTGTGAGATATGATTAAAAAAGGAAATGCATCTGGTAAGTTAATCAGCTCATTACATGAACCACAAACTTCATGGGTTCCACATTTCCACCCTTGTTTTTCTTTTTTGTTATTCAAAATAAAATCAGTGAAGTTTAGATTCATATACCATCTCTGAGTTCTAGAAGGGGCCACAGTCAAGATCTGTATACATTGAAAAATACTGAAAATAAGGAACTAATTGCACCCCATTTAGAATTACTGTATGTAACATCAAAGTGGTATGTACTATGATCTTTTACTGTTACTTCTATCAGAACTTTTTCCCTGAGTCTCTGAATAAAACAAGCTTTTGCTCAGTTAGACTGTCCCAGATGACAAATAGAAATAAGCAGATAGATAAATAAACAAATACATACCTACATACATAAATACAATAAGATGCACACAACAATTAAATATGATTTACTTGATGTGTTGGCATCTTTAAGAAGGTAACATTACATTTTTGGAAAAAAATGGATATTAACTTAGCCTTTAAGATTTTACCATTTAAGAAAGTGGAATGACTGTTGTCATGTTTTGTAATATAGCAGGAGTGTTACACAGTTAAAGTAATGTCTATAGGGTATGCTGTGGTCTGCGCTCATAGGTTTCATTGGTTCATTTATGAATATCAGGCTAGCTGCTCTGAATGACCATTTTCATAGGTTCATAGGTAGGTACTAGGCTATTGGCCTTAAGGCCTATATAAGCCTAGCCAAAAAGGTACCCTGGCTTTTTCCACCCAAGAAAATTATTTTCCTGTGCCTCTGTCAAGCAGAGCCACAGAGGTGATCCCCGGGGTGAATTTCCTATTTCCCATCCAATCATCAAGATTCTTCTTGAAGAGTGCTAATGAGGAGCTTTGTCTGATATAGATTTAAACATAGCCAATATCCCCCAGTCAGAATCAAACCCTTTACTTTGTTTTTATAAGGTGAAGACCTTAACAATGGTGCCAATCCTCCCAAGCTAACTTTGAAAAGTTAAACATTGCCCTCAAAAGACCATGGGCAGTGGATAACCTTAGTACATGGGTTGTACATTACCCAGATGATTACTTGTTTTTAGATAAAGCCAGACAAGTGTGCTAAAGGAAGGAACAGCAGTATAACAGGAGCTGTGTGTGGAACATGAGGTTACACTAAAGCCAGACAAGTGTGGTAAAGGAAGGAGCAGTAGTATTACAGGAGCTGTGTGTGGAACATGAGGTCACACTAAAGCCAGACAAGTGTGGTAAAGGAAGGAACAGTAGTATAACAGGAGCTGTGTGTGGAACATGGGGTCATACTAAAGCCAGACATGTGTGGTAAAGGAAGGAACAGTAGTATAAAAGGAGCTGTGTGTGGAACATGAGGTCACACTCAGCATTGGTGAAATAGCTCGCCAAATTAGTTTCTTGGATTTTATAAAACTTGTATACATATATACTAAAATATGTCATTTCAGCCTTCCTATGGCTACGGTTACATGAGTAGATGGGTTAATAGAAAATATACAGGAGATGAACAAGATCAATTGATAGAAATATAGATACTCTTGTGGTATTTAGCCTTTGTTTGCTAAGATGATCTGTCCAGCAACAGCTCTCATAAGATGTCTTTGGGATGCATTGGAAGAAGTGTTGTTTGGTATGGATAAAGAAATTAGTAAAGGAGGATTTAGCCCTGACAGACCATTTTACTATAATTTAATGGAATGTTGGTATAACATACTGTCTGGACTAGAATTCAGCTGTAGGAGGGACATGGGTGTTATTTTGGAGGTAGGTAGATTGCCTTCTTAGTTCACCAAGGGGAGAAAGTGGAAAAAGCCAAGCAATTTAAGAAATATTATGTTGCTTGAGATAAAGTTAATCTGGACAGCTCTGGTTCAAGAGAAAAATAAGTAATTTGGTGGTAGGAGTCATATGTGAAACAAAGTTGTAGTGAATATTTTGATCACAGTCACAGTAGAAAAAATTACAAATGGTCATCTAATTAGCACTGAGTTTGTAGGTCTCTGATTACATTTAAGGCTGTGCCTATTGCCTGGTATTTTGAATGACATTGCTGACACTCTTTCCCCTTTGTGGTGTCACTGGTTTTGAAATTTGGTGTCACAGGCACAGCTGGAGGAAGAAATGGTCCATCTTATGGTATGTAGAGATGGATGACATAGCTAGTCAGCCAATTTGCTCATCCTGAGCTTCCATCATATAGAGGGCATATGCAGCAGTTAAACTATTTCAGCACACTGAAACTCTAGGTTAGTTAAAGAAAGTCAGAACATAGAAGAACTTCTTAGGTTTATGACTGATCAGTAGAAAGGAAGCATTAAGCCTTGTACAATGGCAAATCAGCTGGTGGGTGTAGGTTTTAGAATATGTTCTAGACTTCCTGTTAAGTGATTTGTCTCATTTATAATCCTGACTGGTTGTTGGAAAGTATATGATGATAAGCACCATTTAAGATTTATATTTTTAATATGAATCAAATGGTCAGATGAAACCTTGACTTAGGACGAACATACTCACATAACTTTTGTAACTTGAATGCTTTGATTTCAGCAATAAAATGATCTTAAAGAACAATGATCTCACATAATCCATCTTCCCATGTGCTATCTATCTACCTGTATATCTATCGATCTGTGTATATATTTTTGTCTCAAATCATCCTATGTGAACACAGTGAAGCAGGGAGTCTCTGGCAGTTTAGCTGTTACAGACAGAGTTTTATACAAATGCTACAGTTTGTCATGTATTCTTTCAGAATGGCCCACAGTTGTCTTCACAATGAGTTCATTTTTTTATCCTGTGATTAGCGGGTTGCTCATCTAAGACTAGTTTGTCTGACCTGTATCTACTGAGTGCCAGGATAAGGTCTGACTCTACTGCAGCCCTGATTTGGATTAATCTGGTGTGACAAATCAGTGAAATAATCTTTATAGCTGCAATAACATTCCTCTGAGTCACTTAAATCCTGACATGCACATATTTACAGCATAGGAATAAATGTGAAGCAGAAGCTATGAGAACAAATAATTTTATAAAGTGTAATGAAAAATGTGGACTACATAACATGGAGCTTAAGCAGCAAGTCTATCAAATTTTATGATGTGGTTCATTTAAACTTCCTGTGCAAAAAGAGACACCTTCTCAAAATGAATGAAAATATATTGAGTGATTTAAAAATTATACAGTTCAAAGTCACCCTAAAACCAAAGCCACGAAACCTGCTCAGAATAAAAGTTGAGTTTACCACATTGAAGTTTCAGGAAGATTTGGAGTCTACTATTCTTTTACAACATTAATATATTTTTTCTAATGTGCATTAACACTGGTGGTTTCATTTAAAAACACCAGTCATCCCCCAGGGATTTGTTATTGTCCCCTTGTTATTTAGCATTTTCATAAAGGACCCTCACAAAGCATGCAAACAGGCCACTATAGTCCAGTATGCAGATGATTTTCATCTGCTCTGACCAGGATTTAGTAAACTTCAAAAAACACCCAGGAATCTTTCTTGTCAAATAAAGAATGGCTAGATAACTCTTAACGACTCCTAAATCAAAATATAGTTTTCAACTAAGCAATGCTCTGAACAGAAGACTTTATTTAACTCTATGTCAGTCAATAACACCAACATTGATTAGGTGCCAAATACAAAGCTACTAGGAATAACCATAGAGGACCAAATTAAATTTGACCAAATTATAAAACAAATAGTAAAACAAAATACCCAACACTCAGTTACCTGAATAGGGCCAAACCTTATCTCAGCCATTGTGCCTATAAAAGACATTGCCGCTACCTGTTTATTTTACAAACTTGTACATCCTTCACCTATACTTACTAATTTGCAAATTACACAGAAAAATAAAATAGAACCATGTTATAGCAAAATGGCAACATTTGCAGCAAACCTTTACTATAAGTATCATTACTGCTTGGATCTTAAGCAATTAAACTAGACTGAACTGCCACACTAACATACCCAAGCTAGCCATAGTTCACAAAATGACCTGTAAAAGTAATAACTTGTCATCTGTACATCATCCAGCACTATCCTTTGATAAAGCCTTAAACTCTGGGGAGAAATTTCTACTTGACGCAACAAAATCAAACAACACTTCTGGCTGGTCATTGTATTCTTTGTCTCTGAAATATGGATCATCATTCCTAGAACTCCAACTTAAAGTTATTCAAATACTCACTAGAACAGTATCTGATTGACTCATGGCTGTGTTGATGTTTGACTCCAGGATAACCTTCTATATTTCTATCTTTGTCTTACTTATATAGAACCATTTAGATGAAACATTTACAAATAATGACAACCAAAATGTTGGTCACTGTTTTTTCTTCTTATTCCACCACCACCTCTCAGTATCATGTACAGCTTTTACATAGTACCACCTGTCTCTTCCTACTTCCAAACCTATTTCTCTCTTCATACTCAATTTGTATTTTTTCACTTCTCTACATATCCTTTTCTCATTTTCTACCCCACTTCGTTACAATTGTTTTAACTTCTATTCACTCCAAATTTTATATGAAATACTTTTCTTTCTTTATTCTCAACTTTTTTCTTTCTGCCTTCATTCTCCTTCCATTTCTTAACACATGGAAAATAGCAGGATTACGCAGAAACTCACTTGCCTTCAGGATTATTATTGTAAAATTATTTTTCTTTTGGTTAGATCTTAGCTACCTTAACTCTCATTGATGTAGACTTTTTACTCTTTTGCCTACTGTGGTTTGCAATTATTAAACCTTTGATGTGTTATTTGTTTTAAAACTCTTCTTTCTTATGTATTTATTATGATTTACTATGCATTTTGGCAAATCAACAACAGCAGCAAACCAATCATCTTTTAATGCTAAATATTAATATTAGAAGTATCAAAAATAAAATACCTGAACTCCAGGCCACAATAGCACACTACTCCCCAGACATAGTTGCTTTAACAGAAACCTGGCTAAATAAAAACATAGCTAACTCAGAAGTTCCCCCTACCGGCTACAATATCATTAGACAAGACAGACCACTTCGTAAAGGGGGTGGAACTGCCTTACTGTACAAGTCAAACTTAACTGTCCATCAATTACCAAACTCCTACCCTCCCCCAATAATTGGGACATACTTATCTCACAACTTCAACTTCACCCTAAAAAGGTCATCACCACAATTGTGATCTATATTCCACCTGGTAATACACCTGATAGCCTTGAAGACTTTTTATCCTGGTGTTCTTCCACATACTCACAAGAAACCCTCATTCTGGGGGACAGATTGGTTCACCTGTATATCAGAACCACCAAGTAATCTAATAAATCTCCATGGCTACCAGCAGCTAGTCCAAATTCCAACTAGATGTGATAAAAAATCTAAAAGGGAATCCATCCTTGACTGGGTCCTAACTAACAACCCCACATTGTACACTCACACAGGCAGTCTCCCATACACCTTAAGTGACCACAACATAATATACTTTATACGTAGTAGAACAAGCATATGCAAAACCACTAACTATATATCCACTAGAAACACAAAAAAAATTCTCTCCTGAGGTTCTCAACACTTTACTCTGTAACTGTGACTGGACCCCCCTAAAAACATTCCCACTTGACCAGGCTGTAGCATATTTCAGCAAAACATTTCTACAACACCTAGACACTGTCGATCCATTGCGCAAAATCAAGGTTAGAACCTCTACAAACCCTTGGCTCAGTAAAGAAATCAAACAAATCCTCAAGTCCAGAGACACTGTCTGGCTTTATTATCAAAAAAAACAAAGGAACACAAAGCCTAACTAAGTACCAAGAACTGCACAACCGTGCAAAAAAATGCATTAGGCTGGACAAAAAATCCTACTACACAACATTACAAACTAAATATCAACACATCCCACAAAATTTTGGAAAAATGTAAACCAGCTACTAAAATCCACCCAAAAGGCTACCCCCAAACCAATCACCCCTGACACTAAAGTTCCCATCGAAACACAATTCAACTCCCGCTTTGTGAACTCAATTCTATCCTTAGTATCACAGGACAGTTCCTTCCTCACTATCCCCCCCAACACAAATAAGACTAATACAAGCTTTACCCTCAAAACAGTTTCCACCACTTCAATCAAAAGCATGCTCTCCAAACTAAAAACCTCATCAACAGCAGCCGACCTACTCCCCAGCTATTTCTTGAAACTCACAGCAGATGCTATTGCTATCCCAGTCTCCACTCTCATAAACAGATCAATTGTTGAAAACTATGTGTCCAAACTCTGGAAAATATCCTATGTTACACCCATACATAAAGGCGAGACCTCCACTGAACTTAATAACTACAGACCCATTGCTTTACTCTCCCCCCTGGCCAAAATCCTAGAAAAATGCATCCATACCCAGATGCTAAACTATCTCCTAGACAGCAACATACTGTCACCTACTCAGCATGGTTTCAGACCTGCCCATAGTACCACTACAGCCCTCCTCTGCTTCACAGACACAGTAAACCATCTCAAAAATGAAGGCCTACAAGTGTCAACTCTTTTTTTGGATATGTCCAAAGCATTTGACACAGTCTCACACCAAATCCTGCTAAACAAACTAAACCAATATCATCTATCAAATTCCACTCTTACCTGGTTCCAAAGCTACTTAACTGACATGTACCAATCTGTGAAATGGGAAAATTCTCTCTCTCCTCAGCTGCCCATAACTATATGAGTCCCACAGGGTTCTATCTTAGGACCACTACTATTCACAGTTTTCCCAAATGACCTCCATACCTCCACACAGCATGCATCTATAATTCAGTATGCAGATGACACTACCTTAATCTGTGCTGCACAAAACATTCCCACCCTCCTGCAAACAACTCAACTAGCATTCTCTGACGTTGAAAACTACCTTACCAAAGCCCAACTTATCCTCAATCCAAAGAAAACTCAGCTTATGATTATAACCAGTTCTAACAAACACACTAACAGTCAATTCACTATCTACTCCACTAATGCTACTCCAATTGCTCCAGTGGCACAGGCTAAGCTATTGGGAATAACCATAGACTCCCACCTAAAATTTGATAGTTATCTCAACTTAACTATTAAAAAAGTACATACCAAACTGGGGTCGCTCTACCGTATCAAACCATTTCTTGCCAACAACACAAGATCAGCCATTGCTCGCTCCCAACTTCTATCCACCCTACTCTATGCATCTCCCATTCTGACTAATCTCAACAAAACTGAACTAAGCAAAATGGAAGCCTGCTATAACAGAATTGCCCGCTTTGCGGCAAATTGCTGATATAGAACTCATCACTGTACTGCTTTGAGACAGCTCCACTGGCTTGAACTGCCCAACCTCCTAACCTACAATCAGCTCTGCCTCTGTCATTCTATCTATTACCTCCTCAATAAGTGTCCTGCCCTCAAAAAACTAGTATAACATTACTCAGCCAAAAGGCCTCTTAGATCATCAAGCAAACTACTACTAGAAGTCACCAACAGCTACAATAGCTTTGGAGATGCACTATATAGTAGTTCAGTGGCTAAAAAATGGAACTCTGTCCCTACAAGCATTCAAAACACATAATCCAAAGCCTCCTTTAAAGACCTCATCAGGCAATATCTCAAGGAAAGTTGGCAGTGCCATGATTGCTCCCCAGGCTAGTGAAAGCGGATAACACATACATACATACAAAATCTAGAGCACTTGATAATAGTTTTCAATCTTACTCACAAACACTGGCTAATCTACAATGTATGTACTGTACCTGCGTACTACGTATGTATTCTACCTATGTTCCAAATTTCAGCTGTACACCACAAATCTATTAATTACCTTTATTTTTAAAATGAATATTTTTTTGTTTGTTCTCTCCACTGTAACTGTTTATGTGCCGCATACCACTGTAAAAACATGTCTCCTGTAATTTGTGTGCATACTGATCATGTCTAAATAACTAAATGTGTCTGTAATTTTTCTTTGTGGAGCTTTTCTCCCTGGGCCTCTACTGAAAAAGGGCCTTTTCAGTTCAGTCAGACACCCCCGGTTAACAAATGTAAAATAAAATAAAAAAAAAAAATTTCTGTGGAGCATTTCATTCCAGGAGCTTTCTTACCAGATGGAATTTCCCAGTAAACAATTTAAAATAATACATATATAAATGAATAAATAAAGCAGAACCTGGAATGATCCAGAGTATGTTTTCATCTCAACATTACATTTCCTTAAAACTCATTATTTTTGTAATTGGAGGGTAAACCCTAATATTATTAATGAATAATAGGTGATTGGATACATAATTTCTCTCTTTCAAAGACATATCTCTGATTGCTATTATGAAAACATTCCCCTTGATGTTAGATGGACAGCATACAATCAGTTTGAAGGGGTATCCTCTTCAGTGAAACAACGTATTTGAAAAATGCAATAATTAGAATATATAATTAGAATATTGTGTTGTTAAAAAACATTTCTTTGATGAACACTGTCTTAAGTAACACTTTTGAACATAAATGTCTATCTAATCAAACTCATTTTGAAATACAGGCTTGTGTTAAATATACAGAACTGGCTGCACTTCTGTCTAATCTACAAGCAAGTTTAATGAAATTAAATCATGTTTCAAATAATATTACTTCAGCTGGCAACAGTAGAATACTTTATTCTCACACTCAATATATTCCATCAACTTTTTATGATTCTGATGTGAAAATATATGCCTCTAGTAACCTACATTTAGGGACACATAGAACTGCACAATATCTAAAACACTTTACACAAGTGTTCTTTCAGAAGATAAAACTAATATTTAAGGAATTAGTTTTCTGTTCAAGAAACCCTTAATACAATCTCTATTCTTAAACCTGATAAGATTTTGGAGCAGATGAGTTTGACACTTCTACCTATAAAAATGTTAAGTATTAGTCAGCCCCATATTCCTTGAATTATTTAACCATATTATGTGACATGGTATGGTAAACAAACATTTTCATCAGTCCAAAACAATATTTATCTTGTAATACAGTTTGTACTGTCCACTTATCAGAAACTATCACCCAATTTTCCTTAGCAATCTTTATGTAACTATCTACATGGCCTTTTTAGCTAGAAGGATTTGAATGGTGGCAAATCAAGTAATCTCAAGATTCCATATATGATTCGTATAAACCAGCCAAATGATAGCAATAACTTTCTTTTATAATTAATTCCTCACCATAATTCAAATAAGATTGACCATTAAGTGTTTTTCTCTCTAGATACTAGGAAAGGTTTTGACTGAGCAAATGCATCTTCTCTTGATGTGCTATTTGGTTTCCCACTAGAGTACATTCAAGCAATTCATGTATTATATGATTCAGCTTGTATGTGTCTTTCTATAAAAGGCCAACTTTCAGAGTCAGTTAGAATTTGGGCTGATACAAGACAAGTGTGCAGTCTGTCATCCATGCTTTTTATTAATTTTTGGAACCATTATTTGGAATGATATTAAAAAAAATCCAAAAATGTAACTGATATTATGTGATGTTTCCACTATCAATATTATCTCTTTTGCTGACAAAACTTTATTGCAGTCACAGTTTCTTAATTTAGCAATTACGAGTTTATTAGAAATTATTGTAAGTGTTACAGTAAATTGCCTAATCATAAACTCAGTTTAGAAAAGTCTATTCTCTACCCCTTTAGTAATTCAAAGGTCTGAAAAAATACATCCTTACCTTCATTCATAAATATTTTACCAAAGAAACAAAAACAAAGAAACAAAAAAAAGAGTTGTGGTTAAATATAAACCTGATATTCCTTCATTTACTGGTAACTTTAATTAATTTATAAACAAGGTAAAACAAATCCACCAGACTGGAATAAAGTCAAAAACTGGTCCTTTGTAAGGTCCTTATTAATCAAAACTAATATTTTCCAAGACTATGTTTAATTTTGCAATAACTTGATTTTAGATACACCTTAAGACTTGTTTAAGTCGGATAACAAGTCACCTGCAATACTGCACTTGTATCCCAATAATACGTCTTAATTACATTTGCATCCCAAAGATAAAGACTGGCTTAAATTTGTTAACCTTAATCAATTTTGTACCATTTCAAGAATGGTCATATTATTTGCTACATCAGCTCACTTTAGTCCCTCTCAAGGTAATACCTCATTATGGATTACAACCCAGAAGATAGTAAATCATAGACCATGGATTTCATATATATTTATTCCTTTTATAGAAACAGCATTAAACTGCTTCACTTTTAAAACTATGTATCTTAGACATGAAGAGTTTTATTACAATACTGGACGTGTTCAATAAATTTTTGTTATTAAAACAATTAGTAGACAATCCCTATCTGCCAATAGAAAATGTAGTATTGACCATGTTTTTTTTAATAATGCTATTTAGGATAAATAATAGAATTTTAATGCGTTTATTGCTATATATGAATTTGATTAAGATTGCAGTTTCCCAGAACCTAAGTCTATGTTGGGAAATAAGTCCTTCCATCTTAGTTTAATTATCTCAAAATAAATACCACTTATCCTACCTATATAATCCAATATTATTTGTACTATCCAGACTTACATATCTTCATGACATGATGAGATAAACGTTTATCCTGACTGGTCTTTGATTTGGCACAGTGCTCATAAATGCTTACCAAAGTTCATTCATCAATAACTTACACTATTGCATAACACAAACCTGATTGCTCACAAACTTGCTGCAATGAAAAAGCTATCATCATCTGACTATGTGTTATGTACAAACAAATGCATTTGCTGAGGTGATATATATTTTTTTCAATTGTATTCAACCAATTTGATACTTTATGTTGGCTAATCTAGTGAACTATTCAACTACTAACAATAAACTATACTGTAGATAACTGCTTATAAGGTGTACATATACAGTACCATTCAATAAAAGGTAACCACTATCTACTTTCTTTAATCATAGTTTATTTCAAAATTTTCATTACTAAGTGCTACTTAGAAGAAATTCCTTTAAAGTTTTACTATAACTTTATTAAAATATTCCATCATTCGGGAAATAGTCAACATTTTTAAGACATTCAGAAATATTTCCCAATGTATGGAGAAGTCTTAATGTGATATTTTAATAATTGAACATCCCTGGTCTGATTTCATTGGAGAAAATAATTAGTAGCATGTGTTATTATCACCCATGCTGTTTCTTTGGGTTTGGCTCTAAATAGTACCTTAGGGATTATGATCAGTTGTGATCTGAATATGTAGATTATTACTTCACAGGATATTATTCAGTGCAATGTGTGTTTGTGCTGTTGTTTTATTATTAACATGCTAAATATTAAAATTTGAGTGTATTAACCTGTTAATATCAGAACTCTATGTGGTTAGTACTGTGCTTGTATTAATGAACTTCTGATAACTACACCATTTTATGATGTAAAATAATAAGCAATTATGATTATTTAAACAAAGTAACAGCATAGCTATGTGTTGAGATTTTTCAACATTAGTCAATATTTTTAAAGTTTCTGAGTAAATAAAAGTTGTGTATGTAGTTCTCATGAAGCTCAGTTAATTTTGCATCTGGGAGTAAAGTTAGAAATAATAACACAGTAAATGACTTCTAGTTTTCAAATATTATTAAGGGACTCTGATATGGAAAGTTTAGTTAATGTTTAACTTGGATAGCATGTTTACCTGCACATGGTTTAAAGCCAGCCAATAGTCTATACAGCAATGATAGCACCTAATTTATTTTAGGCTTCCATTGTAGCTGGGAAAAATATTGTCAAATACTGTTTGCATTCCATATGAAATGTGCTACAACTGCACATTGAGGCAGTGTCATGTACCTTTTGGTCATTAATATCTAGTACAGAGCATTCTGTGGCTTTAACAATTCTGTACATTATATTAGCTTGTCAATATAAAGAAACAACTTACAAGGCTAATGCTACAAAAATGTTGTAAATTGCAGCTTTGTGGTTTGCATAATTAAGCTTTGTGGTCCAGCCTTCCCAAGGAAATACTACAAACTATTTTCAGGCTTGTCTGTAAAAAAAAGATATTTTCTGTTTTTCAGTAAAATCCTTTGCACTAATATTCGTAACACAATATTCTGAAAATCATAGAAGACACGGCAATGGAACTTTACAGGGTTAGAATAACAGTTTTATTTCACATCAATAACTTAATTTTTTCATATTCTTTAATGACTTTGACCAACAGCCTACATACAATGTAATGAGATTTTCAGTTTTTCTTTTTATGTCTGTATTTTTTTCCTAGAGGCACTTCTTTTGCTTTCCCTATTTAAATATCGGCAGTCTCAAAGTATGGATCTCTTATTCTCCTGAATGTTGTTACATATCAGAGAGGCCTGAGAATGTACAACAGCCATATGACCATGACACTTTTGTGAGATGGTTCACATATGCATGGCTTTCTTATGCTCTGAATAAATACTGTGGGATTTTTCAGATCACTGCTTAACATTTCATCACACTTTTACTGTGGCATACTCAGGGGAATCCATGATAATGAGCTAATGTAAATCTGAGTTTTGGTTCCTTTACTTTTACTTAAGACATGCATCATTATTTTACTGACCCTAAAAATGTTGTCTTTTAGTTTATTAGCCTGCTGTGTTGCTTGAACTGCAGTAATATTTTTGTATTATATATGGTATTTGCATTGGTGTGGACTTTACCATGGTGAGAGTCTCTTGTTTTCAGGACTCATTACACTTCATCCAAAGTATACCAGTAAATATTTTCACTTTTTAATAAAGAAACACGCAGGTTATTTAAGAGCTGCACATTCCAAGTTATGCTAGCACTAGGGGCTAGAGGCACTCTATGCATGCCTTGCATGAATACTGGCTTGCTTCTATTTTTCTTACACTGTTAAGGAATAATGCAGCTGGTAAATGTAAGTAGCATTACTTGATAGCAGTTTCCATTATGTGATTCACACAGATTTGCAAATTAAAGTGCACGTTTTCATTGACTTACATTTCACTACAGTTGCAAAATGCAAAGAAATACCATCTAATTAACAAAATGATTTGCATGTCATTGCTGTTCTGTATCACTTCTGAAATAATCGTTATGTCATTTTGCTTTCTTAAAGTTGGCATTATAATGGCAAAGGCAGAAATACTACATGCCTTTCCAGTTCAAAACATCAGAAACTGTGGGGATGCAGAATGCTTCAGACATAGCTGTGCATGGTCACTTTACTGCATGTGTTTCATGTGTGAAACCCTCTACCAAGATACTATAAACACATCATAAAAAGAGCATATTATGAGAGCCAGTACATTGCCTAGAAACCTTGCATGAGTGAATATTACTTGTGTGATGCTTCAACAGCGATCCATCATAATGGTAAACAAATGCTTTGTACAGTCATCTAGTACTAGTACTTCTAAATATGCTTCAGAGAGGTTATAAATTTTAGAACTTCATATATAAGAAAATTCTGTCATATTAACCTTATTGTCAGTGAGACAGTGTGGCATTACTCAAAACAAGGTTTGTATTTTTCTCTATACTCAGCATTATTGTGCGGAGGAGCTCTTTGGAACATTCCTTATTTGAAGAGTACTTTGCACATATGCTACATAAAAATGATCATTAACATAATGGCCATAGCAAATATTCAGAACAGTAAGTAATGGTGCTTAGCAAATTGGCAGAACATGAAATTAAACTCTATTTCAATCAAATATTTTGTGGTGATTGAGTAGGAGAATTAAAACAAAACTAAAGCAAGTAACTACAGCAGTAAAATTTATAAGGACTTTTCATTTCTTTTACCAAAAGCCATAGTTAGCAAGAGGAAAAATATTAATAACCATCAAGAAGAACTAACAGAAATAAATGTAGTACCAGCAGTTACAGAGGTGTGTGTGTGTGTGTGTGTGTGTGTGTGTGTGTGTGTGTGTGTGTGTATGTGCGTGTGTAGACATTATTAAATAATTACATAACTTGTATTTTGGATGCAAAATACTTGCTCCACCAACAATTACATATCCTACATCAGTTCTGAATTATTACACACAATTGTTTTACATTATATATATATATATATATATATATATATATATATATATATACATACATACACACATATATATATATATATATATATCTATATATATATATATATATATATATATATATATATATATATATATATATATATATATATATACACACATATATACATATAAAGAAGACAAACAAAGAAATTTAAGAGACAACCCATTTTCGAAGTGTAATGAAGTCTGGTGTGGTGGGTGATATAAGGAAATAATGGACGTTCCATTAGTGGAGGGGCCTAACACCTCAGAAATAATGGACCTTCATGGGTGGGGAGGCATGGCATCTGTGGCATCAGGCCTTACAACACCCCTGGGCATTCCATTATTTCTCTGTAATGGTCATCCTGGCAGAAGTGTAAATGCAGAGAACTGTAAATTTCATGCTAGTATCAGAATACAAGACTTTGGGCATCAGATTGTGGTTGCTCATGCCTGCATAGTAACAGAGAGCCAGTACTACTTCCAGAATAGCCCATAAAATGCATTACATCATCTACATATTGTTACGTGCAAGCATACAATAAATCACATGACACTAATACAGCAAGCTTGGAGCTCACACCTACAGCCATCTTGTTAATTAATACATTTACACATTATGTAATCTTAAAAATGTAAAGTTAAAACATTTAAAATAATTATTTCAACATTTTATTCTACGCTGAAAGTCTGAAATTAAAATTCAGGGTAATGGTACAAATTATTCTTAATTCATTTTATTAAATTAAGAATCTAGACTAGCTGTGATCATTTCTGATGACATGATTATGACAGACCATTGATAGTAGAGAAATTTTGCATGTCAATGCAAGAAGTAGCAAGAAGTAAGATCTTCTATCCAGAACCTGGTATAAACCTTAAGAAGATCAGATCATTTGCTGTTGACATCTGCAGACAGCAGGCAGTACAAGTATCCTATATAACCTCATTAGACAAGCACTTGGTTTAGGGGTTGGCATAATGGTTAAGGTATTTACCTCCCAGACAAGAAGTACAGGGTTTGATTCTAAGAAAGGAAATTGGCTAAGCTTAAAATGGCCCAAAAATGGCAGCTAGCCTAGTATTTACCTATGAACTTTCAAAGATCAAAACTGAATATTACAGTGCTGAGATACAGCTATACATTTAAACAAAAGCACTGTATCCTCAGGCTGACCTCTTCTGAAAGCAAAACATTTGGCTTCTTGTCTGTAGTCTCCCTGATTTAATAATCAGAAGCTATATAGGATCATAAGGTAATGTCTTGAAGATTTAACTACAAGTTAGGATATGGAATAAAATGACTTTAAGGTCATTTGCACAAGACTTCTGCTTCCCTCCATCTGTTTGGATTCATTAATCATGATTTACATTTTGATAATATGGTTTATGCAATGATGGATTAAATATTTAAAAAATATTGATGATCTTTTTTGTTAGTCAACATACTGATAATTTTCCCCAAAGAAGTTGAAAGGGAGATCAGCTCTTTTATATCACAGCAACACAAGTACAAGAGCTAAAAGCCTTTAAATGGGTAGCTTAACAATGTCAGGAGAGGAAAATAACTTTTATCCTGTATCTTCAGCCTCCACTCTCCACTTATCCTCTATACTTTCAGCAATTTAGCCACATTATACTACTGTATTGCATCATTTCCTATCCCTCTGATCTTTGTCCCCTGGAACAAGAGGATATGCCACAACTGTTTAACGCCTTACTCCATAGTGCCTCTTTCCAAAAAGTTCTTCTCCTTTTATTGTTATTTACTACTATTGAGGTTAAGCTACCCCCACTGCACTTGCATATTACTTTGTACTCATATTCAACTTACAAGGAACATTTGTATTGTAAGTTGCTCCAAGTGCATCCATGCCAAACTGATTGTATCCCTGGTGAATTTATAATGTAATATACACACCTAAAACTTTTTAAATATATTTGTTTCTTAAATTACTGCTAATGTATAGTTTATATATCACTCCTATGATTATGCAATCTATAATAGTAGGGCAACTGGACCCATCTTGCCCCAAAATGCTGATTTAAAGCATTTATATTTTCAAGGAAGTTAAGCTGTATTCAAATGCATTTTATTAGCACACACAAGATGACAGCCACCACCTGTCGTTGCATGCCTCCTTTGATATCATTCTTTGCCATACTTCTCAACTATGCAGATTTTTGCAGATTGCCCAGATTTTTGACTCATATTTTTGCTCTGTTTCTAATAAAATTGCAGTTTTCTACCAAATTATTGGCTAGTTCCTCAGGATTGAAATCAGACAATAATAGTAGACATTCCAGTTTCAGACTGTGTGCCCTTCAGAAAAATCATACTAATGCAAAACCTGTTATTAAGTTTGTCAGAGCAATATTTAAAAATTGTTTCTATTTTTGGGCCTTTGTCCCCCCATTATTTATAGCTTTGTCCAGATTTCTTGCACTAAGAGGTTGAGAGGAATGTTCGTTGCATACACAAAATTATACTTTCTGGATGGAAACATGCTCATTAGCCATACAAAATCAAAATTGTGTCTTCTGTTTGACCTTAGTGATGCCACAGTTTCAGAAATCCAATATAGTAGCTACCAACATGCACACCGCATTAAAATAGACAGACACCGCCAATTAACTGCCAGATAAAGTGTTTAAGGGGAACCATTATAAAGCTGAAAGCTGAGTATGAACTTAAAACAGTTACTAAAACCAAAAAAAAAAAAAAAACCCCACAAATATTTCTTTAACTATGTCAGGGAGTTAAGAACTAACACCCAACAATGTTCAGAGCCAGTCCACAATAATACTAGACTGACACAAAGGAAATAGCTAATATCCTAGCTAACAAATTTAGTGCAAAATTTACTCCACCACAGTTATAGCTATCTCACAGGTTCCACAATCCCAGCCACCCCCTTTAATTACTATGGAACAAGTTCTCTCAGTCCTTTCAAAACTAAGAAAACTTCATCCATGGACCGAGACAACATGCCAGGTTGACTGATCATCAGTGCCAAATATGGTCGTTTTGAACCCTTACTTAAACTCTTTAATCTACACCTGTCCACTGGTTACATTCCTGTAGCCTGGAAAACAGCTATTGTAATGTCATTATACATGGGTGGCCCAACTATGGAACTGGGTAACTAAAGACTCCTTAGTCTCACTAGCCTCATATTTAAAGCTGAATATTTTATTTTTTTTCGCTTAACCTTGAAATGGTTGCCTAGCACTTACCTATGCAAATGTGAACACTAAATGCATACAACTTGAGCACAAATCCAGCAATTTAAAATGCCCACAACCTAACTTCTCTACATGCTGTTCTCTAATGCTAACACAGCCGAAACAATTAATAAGTGTATAGAAGCAACAATAAACATGCCATCACAGCAAAATAAAGTCAATAGTCATACTCATTTTCAGATGACTATTGTATATGTGCTTTCAGGCCCACTATCATATATTTTGCTTATTTTTTTCTCATTATTTAACAACTCTCCATTACATTATGAGATACTGAATATTTGTACCAGCAAATATTGCCCTTTGCTCATGCTTTTGGTAAAATAGGATGATAAATTATAAATGACCATTGCCTTGCAAAAGTCACGTATTAGCTTTATACTTCCTCCTTAAGGTTCAGCCATGCCATATAGTTTCCAATATAGTACATCTCAGAAACAAATTGATATTATCAGAGTTACTCCATAACAATGACCAGCAGATTTAGTCCCATAAAATACAGCTAGGCAAGTTACAACAGCATACTGAGATAGATGAGTAAATTTATAAATGTGATGTATTAAATGCACATATTTTATACACAGTCATGTAAGAGTATTCTCCCCCTCCCCCTGTTTCTTTACTGAAAATTCATTGTTTTGTATTAAACTCTTGTCTATTTATATTGTTTTTTTACTGAAAGTCCCATGCGCAACCACTGGACTCCTGGGTAGATTACACCATTCACCCCTATATCCACAGACTTCCTAATCAACCATTCTAACCAACTGTTAGGGGCTTACTTTCACAAAAACAATTAAGTCTCACCTCTGCCAAAACAATCTCTCAATACTCCCTGCTCTGCCTGAATCAGTAATACTGCCACAGCTCCTCTAGTGATAGGTGAAACAAATTGTTCCTTTGCTTCACTAGTTTCTGTATCTAAGAGGCATGCCTGAACTGTGTCTCGTGTTTTATTGCACATGCTCCTCCCTTTCCTGTCCAGCTCTCGGCTCTTAGGTACCTGACTGACATCCTAATACCTCCACCTGAGGAGGAGGAAGAGATGCCAGGAAAAAATAGTCAGTTTAAAACTTCATGTCTTCTTGCTCTTAAGGGTTACTACAGCATTGCTTTTATCCTTTTTGTAATGCCTGTTCTCTTCGTTATGACAGTACTGTATTAATTACCACATAGCCAGTATTACATTGTTGTTGTTTATTTTACTGAGTGTGACTCTTCATGAACTCAATAACGTAGCACACCAGGCTTTTCTGCTTTAAGTTCTTGTAAATTCATATTCATTATTTCAGAAATGTCTACCCATCTCAGCTTTTGCTGCTGTCTCCTTCTTTTGCTTTCAATATTTCCCAGCAACACTGCTGTCTCCAGTGAATCCTGTATATGCAATAATTTCATGACTGCATTCACCATCTACAGAGATTTTTGAGCCCATGAAAATAAAATCTATCATTGTCTCCCACTTCTTCCACATCTATTTGTAAAGAACTGTTAGGGCTAAATGAAATAATCTTAGACATTTTTATGCTGAGCAGCAAATTGGCTTTTGTACTTTTACATTCATCAACCAGCTGTTCAGATGCTCCTCACATTTAGCTATCAGAGTGGCAGGGACTCCATATCCAAGTAGCTAACATTTCTCAAGCTATTTTGATTCCAGAATCTGATATGCATTGCCTAGAATATTGCATGATATATTCAATGTATTGTATAAGTAAGTGGGGGGACATTCAGTAATTCCACATTTCATTCTAACTGCTGCTTTTTAGGTTCATAGGTTCATATATTAGTACTAGGCTAACTGCCCTTGCAAGCCATTTTAAGCCTAGCCAATTATCCTTTGTAAGACTCAAACCCTGTACCTTGTGTTTGTAAGGCAAACACCTTAACCATTAGGCCACCCAATGCATACATATTCCTCAGAAATCCCCATTTCTCTAATAATTTGCCAAAGGTTGTGATCCAAACAACGGCTCTATAGTAGTCACTACTGCTGATCTCATCCCTCTTTAGCATTGGTCAAATTTTGGACTAGAATGTAAACTAAACTTTTCCAGTACAAGGCTGTGTTTTCCAAATTTGCTGGCAAACTACAGGCAACATTTTAACAGCATAATTTTGAAGAGCATTAAGCAATTGAGGTGGAATTCCATCAGTTCCACCAGCCTTGTTACTAGTAAAGTTTTCTAGGGTCTATTTGGCTTCAGTCAGCAGAATTTTTGGGTTTAAATCAGAGAACATGCTATTGTATGTCTCAGCGATATTATGGTGCTTCTTATATAGTTCTTCTTTATATTCTTGCTATATCTTTTTAGTATCTTCTGCTTCTGTTAGGTTATTCCCATCTTTAACTTTTCTGATGCCCATTTATACAAGGAAGATTTCCTTAGCATTGCCAATTGTCTTAATAAGATCATGTCATTCCCATTCTGCTGTCTTCTTCTAGTTCTTCGCATTACTCATTTAACCGTGAGTCATTAGTTCTTCTCACTATTCTCTGAACTCTGCATTCATTTTAACATATTTCTCACTGTCTCTATTGTCTTCTTTCACTGACCATTTCAAAAGCATCCACGTGGGGCCATTTTGCCTTCTTGGTCTTCTGTTTGGAATATTTTTTGTTGCTACCTCCTGGACAATACAGGTTCATTGGTGTGTACTTGGCTAATGACCACAAGGGGCATTTTAAGCCCAGTCATGTATCCCAAATCTCTGACAAGTTCTGGTACCATTGATAAGTGTAAGCAGGGACTTGGAAGATAAAACATTTACAAGCAGGAGCCTGGGAGATGAACCATTTACAGGTTGCCTGTGTCCATTAGAGATATAGGTGCAGAGTTAGGGATTAATTTCCTATTCCTCATCCAATTGTCTAAGTTACACTTGAATTGGGTTAGGGAGGAACTCTGCTTCACATGGATGAGTAGCCTGTTTCATAGACGGGGTAATTTCTGGGATACATACCTGTCTCTCCAGTAGGTCCTATTTATATCACATGCAAGGTTTAAGTCTTTAGAACCAGTAATTCTAGTGCTGTTTGTTTTATAGATATGCAGGAGGTCCATCAGAGTGGGGTCTGACAATGCCCTGTATGCCAGGCATAGATCTCCCCTCAAAAACCTGCAGGAGACAGAATACAGAGATAGGGCCTTGAGGCAGTCTACATAGTATATTTTACTTATGCCCTGTATTCTTTTAATAAAGAACCTCTGTAGACATTCCAGTTGCTGGAAATGCCTAGTTGGGTATATACCAAAGGGGACATTGTACTCAATGATAGGTTTGATGAATGCTGAATACAGTGGAGCCATGGTTTCCTTTGACCTAAATGCCATACTTTTGTTAATAAGTTGAGCAACATGGAATGAGTTCCTTACCACTGCAGACACACCATGGTCAAAGGCTAGATTAATGTCTGTGCATGTCCCTAAGTCCTTCACTACTGTGTTAACTCAAAGGGGTGTGTTGTCAATATGATAGTTATTAGAGGTGGATGACTTCCCAAAGGATACTATTATGCATTTCTTGGCATTTAGATTTAGTCCATGGCTCTGACACCAGTTGTCTGTCTGTATCAGCCCTTCCTTGAGAACATTTGTGTCAGTGTGGGATTCAATGACAGCTCCTAATTTGCAATTATCTGCAAATTTAGATAGCCAGAGAAATTTGACATTGGCCTTGACTTCAGAAAAGTAAATGCCAAAATGTAGCAGTCCAAGGACAAATCCCTGAAGGACTTCACTTGTGACTGGCCTCTGTAGAAGTGGACGCCCCAGTTCTAACTTCCTGGGTACTGTCTGTGAGCCAGTTGACTATCCACTGGGTGACATATGAGTTTGTACCTACCCTCTTGAGTTTGTCAACAATACCTGAGTGGGGTATTGTGTCAAATGCCTTGGCTAGGTCAAGGTAGGCAGTGGGAACCATTTTGCCTTCATCCGTTGCTTTGGTGACATTCTCAAAGAAGTCCACCAGGTTGAGTAGGCATGACCTGCCCTTGATGAAACCAAACTGGGTTAGGTCCAGTGTCTGGAGGTTTACTATATCTCTGTTGATCATCTCCATGATAACTCTTTCCATGGCTTTACATATAAGATTATTGAGACTTATGGGTCCGTAGTTTCCAGGGTCTGTAGGTGGCCCACCTTTATGCAGAGAAATGACTGCTGCTTTTCTCAATTCATGAGGTACAAAGCCTTTTTGGAGGCTACAGTATGCCAGACTGCTAACCATAATTCTTTAAGTACTATCTACACCAGATGTAATCCTGGTATATATTGATCTGAAGTATTGTTGAGCTCATATCTAGTTGGCCAAGGGTTTTTCCCATTCTATTTAGTCGTATAATATGCCTACCATGTACCTTATAGTGTGTGTATCTATTTGTTTATTTCTATTACTTCTTGCAGGCATCTGACAAAGAAATATGGCAGTACGTTTATTTAATTTTACTGATTTGTTTGATTGGATTTCAACATGAAAGTACTTTGGTTGAGCCACTATGCAATATATATAAAGTAACATATGCATCTATGGGAGCCTAACTTTTCCTTGAAAGCAGACATTGTCAATCTACCATCGATTGCCACTTGTTGACTCCAGAAAACACTGATCCACAAAGGATCACTGTATACATAAGACAGATATTTTTCCTGGGTGTGTGTGCAAACCCTTTGTGCCCCCCCTGCTAATTATATATACCAACTCCAATAATGTACTGTACTACATTGGGGAAAGGGCAATTTTCATTCAGTAACACCAGCTTTCTCCCTGAATTAAAACATTAATCAATGAAAAACTATGCTCCCATCATCCATCAGGTCAACCATAATAATTCAAGCTACAAATCTTTCACTTGGCTGAAGCTAATATGACTACAAGCTATGTTGAAGCCATCTCCCCATACTGATGTGATATAGTGGTGCAAACCTCCAGTAACACACATCAGAATTACCTGAGCTTCTGTGTTTTTTTTAACTGCTCTGCTGTTCCACCTGTCTGGAGTAACATCTACCGTGATCTCATGCAAGAACAGCCCTGTAGCATGTGTACAATAAACTGATTTTCTATTCCACTCCTTCGTAGCTGCAGTATAGAAATCCAGTGTGTAAGAAAAATGCAGAAGTTAAAAGATACAGAGCACAGTTCAAATACCTAAAAGTTAGGGCAAAGTGTTCCATGCCTGCAGATAGGATTTGGATGCCTAACTGCTATATCTATACTGTTTCAGTAGTGATTGGGTTGGTAAATGGATGCACCCCAAGACAGTGTGCAATTTTAAAGAACTGATATAGTTGAAACTTAGCAATGATACTAGTTATAAAAAAATAACTGTTCAGAGATGAACTGAATAATATCAGTAAACCTGGTAAAACTAATAATGTGATTACTTTATCAGAAGATATGGATTGGATGTCACCTTGTCTCAAGAGAACAAAAGAAACAAATGTCTGGACATATGTCAAAAAGAAGAAAAAGACTGGTACTGTTACAGCCAAATCTCTCAAAGCATCTACTATGATATGAATTGTTTTAACATTACTTTAAAGGACCAATTTTACTGCTTGGAATTTTAAAACAAAGATAACTAACTACTGAAATCTCTATCTATATTTTTTGAAAATAGATGACACATGAGAGTTTTCACATTACCTCAGGTATGTAAAGCGGTACTTTTCTTTCACAGAAGGAGGGTTATATAGCACAGAAAATATTTATACTGTAAATCAACATACATAGTATATGTGTATTTTCTCTTAATTTTCTCTTTTCTTTCTCTCTTCTCTCTTTTCTCATTATTTATTTTAACTGCATCTTGTCTCCCTTTCTAAATTCTCTCTTATTTACTAATATACTAATATAGTCTGAATATATTTAATAACTCAATATCTATACATAGATAAATATTAGTCTAAAATAATCTAGTTTTAAGGTAGACTAATTGGAATAGTGAACTTAATTAATTGTTATTACAATATTTATTAGATTAATGATAGTCACTGTTATGCTTATTGGGATTGGGGACATGTTCGTGATTAACTCTGAAATGTTCCATTCATGTATACATATGCCCTTTGAATTATTTCCTTTTAGTACTAACAAATACATAAAAAAAGGAGGGAAAAAACGTACTGTTAGTTAAGAGAAGTGAAGCTTTCTTCACATTCTATTTGCGTTGCCATAGCAACAATAAACAATTGCTGCAGTTTCTAAGGACACTGTGAATCTGCGAAGTGCACTTAGCCTCACAGATAACAAATAATAAGAAAAAGTAATGTTGTTTAGTTATTAAAATGAAAAACAACCTAAACAAGGTAAAATAAATTCATAATAGGACTATTTGTATATATTTTATGATTTATCCTCAGAGGATTACATATTCCTGGAAACACAACTGAAATGTTCCCAAACTACATGTGCACGGACATGCAGCTGCTTGATTAAAAAGTATTACTCATTTTAACATGCTGATTCCACAAGCTGTCTGTACTGTAAAAGTTACATTTTATGTTTCTTGAAATTGACGTCTCTAGAGCACATGAAAAGATACATATTACTTTTTGCAACAAGTTATTTCTGCAGTTATCTCACACTTTGTACAAACTCACTTGGCAACTGATAGCTATTCATTTCAAATGTCAGTTTAAATATTAAATGTGCCCTCAAAATGCTATTGACATTTTGACAAAATATAATCTGAACTGTAAAATGAATGACTTGAAAGAAGTGAAGTAAGCATAGATTTCAAAGACAGTTCTTGACACTACAGTAAAACTAAAAATACATATTCACAAGGAAGTATTGAAATGTTTTAGTCTTCTAGTTAACATAGCTTACTGTCAACATTTTACGATATCAGAAAGTTTGAAGAGCTAGGAAATTATTATTCTTTGTCTTTATAATGATTATTAGACAGATGTTAGACTCTGCTTAGTTTTATGAATTGTGATATATGTTTATGAGGAAAAGAGGACTCAGTTACTCACATTGGACTACACATTCCTAGAAACTCAACTGAATTGTTTCCAAATTCCTGAATCCATAAGCTATCTGCTCTATGCTACATTATATATGTCACTTGCGTATAACAGTCTCTAGAGCACGCAAAAAAATACATATTATTTTTGCAACATGCTATATTTGCACTAACCATACATTCTAAACTAACTCAATTGGCAACTGACACGTTATTTATTTGAAATATCAGTCTAAATATTAATTGTGCCCTTGAAATATTGTTGCCATTTTGACAAAAAAAAACCTGGATTGAAAAAGGAATGATTTGAAGAAGTGAAGTATTGTACAGATTTCAAAGATAGCTATTGACACTACAATATAAGTAGAAATGTATACATGCAAGGAAAAATTGAAATGCTTTATACTTTTAGTTAAAATAGCTTATTGTTAACTTTTTGCTTTATCAGAAAATTTAAAGAGCTAGGAAATTATTTCTAATTTGCCTTTATAATGTTTACTAAAGTGATGTTAGTCACCGACTTGTTTAATTGATTGCGAGCCAGGTACAAGACGGGTTACAATGTTATTTCTGTTTACCTATGTTTGCTGAATTTCTTTTATTAGTACTGATTTAAAAGAAGGGAGAGAAAGGGATGGGAAATCTCTGTTTTTGGTCATTGGAGGAGAGGCTTAAGAGTATTCTAACTGCCCCGAGAACTCTCTAAGTTGCTCTAAATACTATTTGATTAATACTTACCTAAGATAAGTCTTGATTACCATATAGGTACCTTCACATTCATTCTAGACCTGATGTGATTATCCATTCTGGAAGCAGGAGGTGCCCTATGCAGGATGGGTATTGTCAGGGTGATCATAGTTCATTCTAAAACTCTGCTTTGTAAATCTATAAATATGTAAATGCACTGCACACTAGAATGTAGGGCGCCTCTACTCAGAGTCAGGATACCACTGATAAGCCACGTCTTTTCATAAGTGTAAGTTGAAGTTGGTGAGCTGAAGAGTGGGTAAGTAAAGGAAGACAGTACACCTACAGTAAATTCATATTTCATTGGTAATCACTCATTGTCTCCTGTAGAGTCCTTTTAGTCAAATTATTTTAGTAGTAATCTATTTGTTGTTGGCTTATTTAGTGTATGCTCCTCTGTTGCATTTAATTTCTCCAAAATGGCATATCTGACATGTTTTGATCCCTTAAGGGTAACTAAATTTTGGAAATTTTCTAAGTCAACATAATAATTGTTTACACTACTAACATTCCAACCTGATATATAAAATATTATAGAACAATAATAGAATAATATAGAATTTCATATCTCTTTTAAGAAAATTCTCCATATAATAATTTAACATGTGGAGCTCAGTTGATATTGTTGGTTAAAGGTATGAGTGATAATCCAATAGCTCTATCTTTATCTATTGGATTAGGAATGACTTTCATTCCATGTTTAATGGGAAATTCATATTTACTTGTATAAGATACTTTAGAATTAATGTTTTATAGAAGTACTTTTTTAAAGCCTGATCAGAATTTTACCCTACTTATATTTAAAGAAGAAAGAACATTAAATTACACTCCCAAGTTTACACACATAAAAATAATATCCAATGTTATCAGAGAATATGATATAACTACTATAATCAAAATAAAAAAAAGAAGCAAAACATTTCTTCCAACAAAAACTTGAAATGGATTTAACATTCTTATCATTAAATACTTATGGCTTAAATAATGCAAATAGAAGATCAAACTTACTAAAATATTTAAACCTAAATAAGGCACAAGTAGTATTTCTCCAGCTCAATCCTCCTATAGAACAAAGACAAAAGGAGTATAAATTCTCTGGAAGAAAAACATAATCACTCCAAAAGTTATTTATAAATATGAAGACAACGAAGATCTACTAGCATTTGTTATAATTAGATTTAATAACAGAATATGGACCTTAGCTAATCTATATTGGTTCCCAGGAATTGGAGCAGGAATGGTTAAAAAACACCTAGATTTTATTTACATCAATTATAAAGGAAATCTTATACTGGGAAGAGACTTTAATTGTACCTTAGAAGCTTCTGAAACCACCAAGAAGTCTTTCCGCATAGCAACTATTTCAAAATCCTTAAAAAAATGGATTGATTCATTTCATTTAATAGACACTTTTAAAGTAAAATATGATAAATCCTTATTATTTTCCCATAAAGACCATAGATTTGGAACAGAAACCAGAATAGACAAATTATTCGTAGTCCAAGATTTGCAAACAAAAATCCTCAACTTCTCAATAGTTCCATGCCCCTTCTCAGATCATGACTCTCTGATAATGAAGCTCCAAATGGAGTTTAAACCTTTAATCCTCTCAACTAGAATTCCATCATCTATCATGAAAATTAAAGAATTTAGACCCTGGATGTTGTCAGAACTACAATTATTTATTGAAATTAACAATACAACAGAAATCAGTAGAGTCATGGTTTGGGACTCATTAAAATCATATTTATTTGATAAGACCCTTAGCTGGTACAAAAACAAAGTTAGAGAGTGAGAATATGAATCATTAGACTTGCAAACCAGACTCTTGGCAGCAAAATCTAAAAAAAAATCAGAATTGTCCAGAAGTCAAAAAAGAAATAGAGGGATTAAATAAAAAATATAATGAAATTCTAACACACAAAACTTGTCTAGCCTTGGAAAAATGAAAAATAATCTCATTAGCCACCTCCCCTAGATATCTACATAACTTATCTACAATAATTAAAATACAATCTAAAGCAAATAACATTAGTAGTATATATCATGAAAAGAAAGGAGAAAAAGTATCAAATATAGGAGACATCCTTGAAGCATTTTGGTTCCATTATATGGAACACTTCAAAAAAAGAAGATTTAGATACCAACCAAATAAACTTAAATACAAACCTTATCAATATAAAAAAAATTCCAAAAACTTAAAACTAGACCTACAAAAACCTATATCCTACAAAGAAATTGCTGACAAGATAAAAGAAAGTAAATCTAACAAAGCTCCAGGGATAGATGGTATAATTATGGAAATTTCCAAACTCTTCCCTTCAACAGTAATCTCCCTTTTTCATAAAACTTTGCTAGAAGTCCAGTCAGAAGCAAAAATACCACCCTCATGGAAATATTCTGTCATAACACCAATTCTGAAAGATAATAAACCATCAGACCTTTGCACCTCATACAGACCTATATCATTACTGAATAATGATTACAAAATATTCATGTCAATCCTAGGTAACAGAATGAAAATCCCACTTCCAAAGACAATTAATAATGATCAAACTGCACACACATGATAATATTAAAAGGATACTTACTCATAGATTGTGTGAATAAAGAAGATAGAAAAACACTTGTAATCAGATTAGACATAGAAAACGCCTTTGATTCCCTCAATTGGGAATATCTATTTAAAATTTTAGCATTATTTAAATGTCCTCCTCCCTTCATCTTATTACTAAAAAACATATATATTAATAACTTAGCCTACATTAAATAAGGTCCTTTCACCTCAGAGTCTATCCATATAACGAAAGTTACTAAACAAGGATGCCTCCTTTCTCCTATTATATTTGCTTTGGGTATAGAAATACTTGCAGAAATAATACGCAATAATCCAATAATAAAAGGAATAGAAGTCTATGACCAGTACTATCTAAAACAATGCTTTTTGCCGAGGATATTTTATTAACCCTATCAAACTCAGAGAGTCATTAGGAGAGCTAGAAGAAGTAATGGAGAAATTTTATAAGATTTCAGGTCTACACTTTAATAGATCAAAATCAAAATTTCTATTTTTAAATAAGAAAAAAGACCTACAAGTTACAGATAAATCCATCATAGGAAAACAAGAACTTACACTAAATTATTTAGGAATAGTGTTATGCAAAAATATAAATGAAACAATATTACTAAATTATAAAAAACATTATTGAAACAATAAAAATATATATAGAAAAGTGAAACAAAATTATATTAACTTTTGAAGACAGATTGCAATTAATAAAAATGGTCTTATTGATAAACATACTATATGTAGCATTAGCAATACAGTTAATTCCTGAAAGATGCATTCTTAAAGAAATAAACTCATGTTTAATAAATGTTTTATGATATCCCAAAAAGAATAGAGTAGCTCTAACTCATCACATTAGACCCTGGAAACAAGGAGGATTGAACTTCCCAGAAATAGAAACATATATAAAAGCATCTGTGCTTAAAACTACAATAGACTGGATAAACCCAAACTATTTTGCCAACTGGAAAGAATTAACAATGGCTATATTAACAGATTAATTTAATCGTAGACAAATCAAACAAACCCTGATACATGCTATGCATAGGTATACAATATAATATAACAAAACCTTCTAAAACAACACTAATTAATCATTACATAATTTCATTTAGGAAACTTATCAATGAAAACATAGATCTAAAACTTTGGTTTGACCTTTTAACCCCATTTACCATCACTAAGAACATTCCTCACAAAATATATAGGGAGACAATAACCTTCTGGGAACAAAATGGATTCTTATGCTGGTTTCACTGTGTAAATAAATTAAATGTTTTAGATATACATATAACAAAAAACTGCTTACAATATTCCAACACAGGACTGGTTAACCTTACAAAGCATTCTAATGTATACTCAAGATTTATGCAGATTAATTAATAATTCCTCATTTAAAGATATTCCAAATCTAATAAGTTTTCTGTATGAATTTATATATAATAGTTGTGAAAAGAAAAATTCCATTTCAAATCTATATAAAGACTTAATAACATATAAAACAATTCCCAAACCATCATACTGGCAGTTCTTAACAAAAGATCAGTCATTGCAGTTAACAGAAGAAATTAAAAGTAACATCTTACTATCAGTTAATTACACCTCTAACACACAGTACTGGAAAATATTTAACTGGAAATACTTACATAGAGCATTTTTAACACCAGATAGAATTAAAAAGATCAGTACTACTAAAAATTATTTTTGCTGGAGGTGTGAAAAGTCAAATAAAGCAGACTGGATTCATATTTTTTATGAATGTAATACAATTAAATCATATTGGAATGGAATCAATCATTTTTTACAAGCTTTATTTAATGAATCCTTTACCTTAACTAAAGTATTGATAATACTAAATGTAAATGAAGGTCCCTACCTGAATAAAACAAATATGTATTTGTTATGGACAATACTTGCTATACTTAGGAAATGCGTAACCAGAAGGTGGAATTCAAATATACCCCCAACCTTGGAAAAATTCTACTCTTTACTGAAGACAACTGCATTGAGGAAAATAAAAATCAACTAACTACAAATCTATCCCAGGCCATTGGTAAATAATCTTTGGAAGAAAGCTATATCTGTGTTGGACACTCTGCAATAATCAGTATTGCATCTCTGATAACTGATCTGTTAATTCTATATTTAATAACATACAGTGTATATAATTGAAAGTCAGGCTATTGTATATAGTTGTTTAAAATGATATTTAAAAATATTATGTAAATGTTATTTTAATTGAAAACGAAAAAAATATTTGAGAAAAAAAAGAATAGTTAAAGGTATATTTAGGACCTTTGTAGTTGAGAAATATGCTTGATTTATACAAATGAAAAAAATCTATTTAATTGTATAATTGAACTATTATTATTATAGGGAACAGAAGTATATATAATGAACACAATTACAGCTGTATAATCTTCAGAATAATTACTGGAATTCAGAAACAGTGTGGGCATGTTCAAAGCCCTAATACTCATTAACAATGAATTCATATAAGCAAGACTGTGTGAAGAAAAAAAAAACTTTTACAGTTGCAACATGAACTGCGGGAAGAATAGGTAACAGTATGATGCTGCCATAGGGAAATATGAGCACTAGCAGTACTTGTTGATCATACCCACACCTCCACAATGATCTGCATGATTCCATCAACTGTGGCAAGTGTGACATCCCTGCTCTGGGTATTTATCAAAGGAGCCTCAATCCTCATTACTAACACTGGTGGGGAACTTTCATTTTAAGAAAAATAGACACACACATTATTTTCAGATGCAGTTCTCTGGACCAAGTACAATTCCCTTAAGAGTACACAGAAAATGCAGACTCCAGTCCTGGGGCTGGGCTTTCTCTCTAGGCCCCAAATAAGACTCCACACTGACCACTAGAGAGCTGATTCCTTAGCCAGCATTCCAAGCCAAGTCCTCCACCACTCTCTCTATGAAATCAGTGCTTTCAGTGACCCTGTTTAATGAAGCTGTCACATACTCTCTTTGAGATTTGATTTACACACACACACACACACACACACACACACACACACACACACACACACACACACACACACACACACACACACACACACACACACACACACACACACACACACACACACACCTACCTAACTTGGAAAGACTGGCACAACTTACCTGCTCTGCCACCTCCACTCAGACTATAAAGTAGATCTGCTGCCACCAGAACACCCAAAGCCAGTTACTTTAAGAGTCTTACTAGGGTACCCAATTGCACTTATTAAAATTAATATTTATACAAATGGTAATGTTTAACCAAGCAGCAAGACTTTCAGGGAAGTGAAGCCACAGTGCCTCTAAATAAATGCATGTACTCTCAAAGGTTAAATATTTTCTAAAAGACTAGCCACACTGAAAGGTTTACATATATTTAATAATAAATAATAAAAAAAACATGAAAATACTAAATATCTGTTTATAATAAACACCAGAGTTTCAATCACAGGAAATATAAAAAGAAAAAATACAGATGAAAAGACTCAAACAGATACAGCAAAAATAACATTTAGTGAGTTTCAATCACAGGAAATATAAAACAAAAAAGATGAAAAGACTCAAACTGATACAGCGAAAACAACATTTAGCTAATCTCACGATATTTTTCCTAACTGACTGAAGAATTACTGTTCCCTAGTTACTTACTAAAGCAGGGCAAGATGAACATGGATGAGTGTCTTGTCAGATCCAAAAACAGAATGCACACCTTACATCTCTCACTAGTATTCAAATACAATTGCAGTGCTGGCTGCAGAATGACACTACATCTGGTGACCTGACTCTGTGGTATGCAGACTAACCCCTCACTAGAAACTGAGCCAGGATATGGCACTGATTGCAATACATACATAGAACTTTAGCTAATGTTTATTACAGCATCTGGAAATGTAAAACAATTCCAACATTTCCACTCTTCCTGCAGAAACAAACAAGCCCTTCTCTGGTACCCCAGGGTAGCAATTAGCTCATCACTAAGGAAAATAAAACAGGATCCTGGCCCAGACAGTTCACAGACATTGTGTCTCTGGCTGCATTTAGACCTGTGAGATAAAATCTTTATGGCCTAAACCAAGTCATTTAATTTCAGGCTATTTTTTGTAAGGTTAGCTGGGATGAGCTTAACCCCTTCCCTTCCAGCATCCTCTGTTAAAATATATACATTTCATCACAATACAATCTGACATGCATGTATATTTTTTTTCTGCCCAGCAGGACCCACTGGTGATATACTTTTAACACAAGCAACTTTATAAATAAATTTTAACACAAGAATTTGTACAAAGTTTGATTTTCAAATGACATATACTTCTTTACAAAACTCCAGCTAGCTATGCTGGCATATGTTATACATGCACTGCTGTACTGCCCCTGGCATAGCTGACACTATCTGATATCATCACAGGAAGTAGGAAAAGTTATGTGGTTGCCTGCAAGGACTATGAAGATGGTGTGCTGATATATTTTTTGACCTTAAGCAAAATTTGAAAAAGGGAAGCTAGGATAGTAGTGAAAACAGAGGAGCAAGCAAAGGTAAATGAATTAAGGAATGAACAGGGTGGAAGTGTGGGGAAATGTAATTTTGGGGGATCAGGTGCACAATTTGGATATATGAAAAGAAGGTAATTTGAGGAAGGTAATAAGTTAAGTAAGAGGAAGGGAAGATGTTTAGAGTAGGTAGGAAGGACAGACAAACTTAGAAGACCAACAAGATTGAATAGGGGAGGTGGTCACAATCAGGGATGGAGAAATATATTGAAGATGGAGATATCAGGTAAACACAAATGAAAGACAGTGGTGATGGGAGGAACTGGATAATAAACAGGAATTTACAGAGGCACAAATGGAAGGAGAGCAGTCTGATGAGGGATAGCATGAGGTATGCAGCTGTATTCCCTGTCAGCGACAACCTAGTTGGAGTTTATTCCCCTACGCTATTCTCCCTCACCACTGAGCCCCAGTTTTGATGTTAATACCATTGTTGGCAATAATCCAGTTCCAACAGTCACTTGTGGAGGATGATCCATTTGCCTGTGAATAACATCCCCCACCATTTACTACAGCTGTCGCTCGTTATATTTGTGTCAGTTCCACTGTCACTTTCCAGAGTAGGCCCAATGGCAGTAATCACTGCTGATACTATTGCAGATGTGGAGGTGAAAGCTGGAGACTCTGCTTGCTATAGTGTTAATGGTGGTAGTGTAGTAGGCCATGGATACTGACAAGGGTGCTCGTCTGGATACTGCTGCATATAAATGTAAAATAAATGTAAAGAAACAAAATGTATATAATGGAAAGGATAGTGATAAAGAGATTGGGGAAATAAAAGTACAAATGCAGTGAAACATTTAGGTAAAATACAACCAGATTTAAACTATTTTACCACTACTATTATGCAAATGCCATGAAACACCCACCCCCCATTCTAAAAATGATGTGCCAATATACAAGCCCTAGGGCATTTGAACCCACAGCCTTCATTGTCTGTAACCTTGGAGGCTGAGTTATATCAGCAGCTGAAGAAAATTCTGCAGTATCTATACCACACACTTATAGCATGAATGAATAAAAGTCACAACAACATAAAATTTGAACTGACAACCTTCACACTAGTAATCATGCAAAAAAATGCATCTACACACTGAGCTACACCAGAAAATTAAGGACAGCCTGCAATGAGTCTTTCTAATAATTTCAGAATGAAATAGACAACAATATGCTTGAGCCTCCAACCTTTATCACTTATACCTTCAATGGCATTGCATTTATATACCGAGCTGTATCAGCAGGCTAAGAAAAAAAAGCTTCCTGTGAAATGCAAATGATGATTTGTTTGACTCACCTTCACAACTGGTATTTAAACCCCACATTTGAGTTGGTTTCTGCTTGTTTGTGCATCTTGCAGCACTGTGTACTGCCTCTCACAATTGTGAGCCATAGCCAGACAGATAATTTCAACAATTTTCCCTTAGATACAACTCTAGTACATTAGTGGAGTTCTCATCTTTAGTACATCTCCGGTCTAAGAAGTATTGCTAGTGAGCTGTGACCTATTAAACCACCAGCCAAAAGCTGAGTCAGAAATATCCATCTATAGAGCACCTCCTAGATCAGTCCTGAAAGCACCTCCCCTTTTGTGATAACAGTTCCTCAAACCTAGCATTATGAACAGTTGCACTACCATTGTTTCTCCTACCAGCCTTGTTGACTTGGGTCTGCTGAGGCAGTGTAACAACTGCCTCATGAACATTGACAACCCTCTGCTAATAACTCACTGTAGTACAGAGTGCAAGAGATGTATCTACACCAAGAATTTTGAATACCTGCTCTCTTGCACTCAAAGCAGTAACACTGAAGAGGTTGTCAATTCACCCACCACTACTCATGCATATAGTACCACTACTCATACGCATAGTACACATCCAACACAGAAATCAACATATGAAGAGATTCTCTCAAAAACTTACTGAAACACCAGAAACCTCCAAAACAAAAAACTGCTACAACTATCAGTTCCCACAGCACCCAAGACACATAGCAATGCCCGTGTCTCACCTAGCTAGCCCTTAAGGTTTAACACTCAAAAACCAAATGTTTTTGTCATTTGAAACTCCATAGTGAGACACAAAGTTGTTCCACTCACCAGGTTAGATAAGGAGAAAGTCATGGTCAACTGCCTGTCTGGTGCCAGGATTCATCAGATCATGCATACACTCAGGTCTCTTGACAACAACTATCATTATGACTCTGTCATAGCTCATGTTGGAGGGAAGAACCTGAGATGTACGTAACTGGATTATATAAAGAGAGACATGATTGAGCTCTTTGAGTATGTGCCCCAGGCAGATATGTCCCTAGTCTTGAGCAGCATATTACCCTCACCTGGAATGATGCCACATTAAAATGATTGATTTCAACAACTGACTTAATTTTTGATGTGTCATTCAAAGGGGATCCAGTTTCGGTCAGCCTGGGATGACATGGTTGACAAACCTCACTGATTTTCCAGTGACAGTTTGCAGCTGGCTCTACTAGGCTTTCAGCTGCTAGCAAAGGCTCTTGTCTCCCCCATGTTGCCTTTTTTAGGCAAGGTCTCAAAAACAAAATTGCCAATGTGAAAATTGTCAACCATAACAAAATAATGGTTATGCTGCCAAACTCTAGGAGCTTAAGCCAAAAATCTGCACACCCTGGAAGCTCTTCTATCACTGGAGGATGTAGATGTCTGTGCAGTCGCAGAAACCTGGTTCAAGAGAGCACCTCAGCCTTCCAAGGCTACAATGCCTTCCAAATCTTCAGACCACAAAACCAACATGTGAGAACCAAAGGAGGCAGTGTTTCTATCTATATTAGAGATAAATTCACCTCCCTACTGGTTAGACTGGACAACTCCAAAGTGTTACTCCAAGTTCACATTACTGTGGGTAAGACCCCGACTTGAAGTCATAGCTAGTTATAGATTCCCCCCATGGATCATGATGCACATGAGGCCTGCTTGACCAAACTGGAGTCAATCCAAATATTGCCAAACACTCTGGTCATGGGGGATTTCAATTAACTCACCATCAACTGGGAAACCTACTCTCACCCTAGCTCAAATGCCCTGGAACAAATTGTTTAAACCCCAACAAGAGGAACAAACATACCAGATCTGGTCCTCACTAACATGACAAACAGATGCACCACTGCAACTGTCTGGTACGGCTGCAACACAGTTTTATTGGCACACAAGCGCTTTCATAAACAGCTTCTTCAGGTGTATAACAACCATTAGCAATGGGAGAGGCGGACCGCGACAACAACAGAGGGGGAGAAGTATAGTGAGAAACAAGAGAAAACTCGACGAAGGTCCAGTGAGTCCATTTACAATAAAAAAGGCCTTCCAACAAGTAAGACATTAATTGTAAATTTATTAGATTATGGTTTAACACATTCTGAATCAAACGTGTTAGAAAAGGGGTTATCTTTTATACTGGCTATGGACATGAACATCACTGATATTATTTTCAATTTGAAACTATTTACCCGTAACTTGACTTTGAAAACATTATTTGGTAATGAGCAGAAAGAGTCTGATGCTACATTCAGGAATCCAAGTCTTTTTGTACCAAAACAAAATGCTTTAATCAATGCATTTGAGCAAACTTGTATTTCTGATATGTATAAAATGTATTATGCGCTGAAACAACTTAAGGAAAGTGGCAAATGACATAATTTAAGTAAAGAAGAATTTAAAGCTATGCATGATTTAGAGAGTAATAACCAGATAACTATTAGGCCAGCAGACAAGGGAGGGCAAACGGTGGTTATGAATAGAGTTGATTACAATAGTTTGATGCTAGAAATGCTGGATAATACTGACTTCTATCAAAAAATTACATCCATACAAAGTAAAAATATGATATCAAGGGTAGAAAAAGAAATTAGACACCTTGAGGAACTAGAGCTTTGTGATAATAATATGGTCAAATATTTAGTAGTTACAGATCCAACTATTCCAAAGATTCAGGAGTTGCCTAAACTCCATAAAAATTCCATAAGACCCCCAATGAGACCAATAGTAGCCAGAAAAAATTGGTGTACTGAACCGGCTTCAATATTCATTGAGAAAAATTTGAAGGCCCTGATATACAAATCAAAGTATATCTTGAAAGATATAGAGCATTTTCTCAGAGATTTATATGAATTTACTAATGAAACAAATGTATCAGAACAGTACTTTTTCGTTACATTAGATGTAATATCGCTGTTTACAGTTATACCAAATCCAGTTGGTATTAGAAATGTGATACATCTATTAGAGATGAATAAGGAATTTGGAAGTAGAACCATAGGAATATTACAAAGACTGTTAAAAATAGTGCTTGAAAATAACATTTTTGTATTTAGGGAAGATATGTATTGGCAAAAGAATGGAGTGGCAATGGGCACTCATTGTGCTAATAGTTATGCCAATACTGTTATGTCCAAATGGGAAATGGAAAATGTTATAAAAGGAAAATTTGATAACATGATTATGTTTTATAGGAGATTTGTAGATGATCTCTTTCTTTTATGGAGAGGGACAGAAAGTCAGTTATATGAATTCTTAGAATTCATTAATAACTCTACAGAATTTCTTAACTTTACCATGAATTGTTCTACTGATGGTATCAGTTTTTTGGATGTTTATGTAGAGAAAGATAGTACAGGCAAGATTAGCACAAGAATGTACAGAAAGACCTGCCATGCAAACAAATTATTAAGTAGAGATAGTATGCATCCCAATTTTATATTCAGAAATGTAGCACAAAACCAGTTCCCAGGGGCGTCAAGATTAAGTGTAAAAAACGAAGAATATGAGAAACAACTAATTTTGACAGGAAAAGAATTACTAGATAGAGGCTATGATAACAGAATGGTAACTAAAAACATGGAAGATGTGATGAGTAAAAGAGAGAATAAGGCTAAACCATATTTCTCAAAATAATTAGTGAATGGGAAAGAGAAAGTGACTTACAAGAATGTAAGAATGTGTTTAAATTATTCAAGAGATGTTGGGCTGTACACTAATATTATAAATGAACATTGGAATATATTAACATCAGATTGTAAAATGAAAGAGTTAGTAGGCACAAAGCCACAATTTAGCTTTAAAAATAAGAAGAATTTAAAAAGGAGGCTCTGTATAGACAGAGAACTGAAAGGTAGAGAAAATGAAAAGGGCACTAGACCATGCGGCAAGTGCAACTTTTGTAGTTTTATTTGTAATGATTCATAATTTAAACACTCTGACACAGGGGAGACGTTTTATCTGTGAACCTATGCGAAATGTGATACAGCACATGTAGTAGGCTATCTGCCAGGCATGTCACAAATTTTATGTAGGGAAAACAGATCGTCTTTTAAAAGATAGGATAAGAGAACACCTATATCACATTAAGAAAAGAAGTAGTTTTAATGTACTAGCGAAGCATGTGTCAGTTACCAATGAACAACATGTTTTTAAATTTGTTGTCTTATGTAGAACATTCACTGATATAAGAGGGGGTGATATAAAAGCAAGGACTGAGGAAAAAGAAGCTGAATGGATTATTAGGTTAAGGGCTAGTTCAGGGCATGGACTGAATGATTCTGTTCCTATAAGACCAATATTAAAAAAGAGACCATTGAATAGGTGAATGTTGAAATTTTTAGAAATTTATGTATGCTTTTAACATATATTTTTTATATTTTTTATACTATATAAGTTTAGAATTTGTAAGAGTGGATCAAGTAAAATAATGTGTATATATGCCTTTAAAAATGGTTAAGCAGAGTCATGTGACTGACTTTAAGTTTTATATAAGGTGTTTGTATTTTAATGGTTGTTATACACCTGAAGAAGCTGTTTGTGAAAGCGCTTGTGTGCCAATAAAACTGTGTTGCAGCCGAGTGGAATCCAGATCTTTGTTCTGTGGTTGGAGAAATTTGAGTATACACCTTATTAAGCAGAGGTTGCTGTTTTGGAGTATATCTTGGTAATTCCATAATGCTTACATGCATGTCCATAACCTAATACAGTTTCCTCTTTTGTTATAACACACTGGCTATAGAAATATATTAATTAATTTCAGGTTGCACCTTGGCATTTAGTCTAAGTTGCCACTTAGTTTCTTGATTTCTATGTCTAACTTGGGGTCACCCTCTTGTATCTTCTCTGTAGGCCCTATCAATTACAAAGAACAAAAATATTTTGTAATTTGAACATACAGATGAGTGTAGGAAAAGTGAACTGGATGTTTTCTTCTTTTTAATGTCTCAGGTATGCTCAGCAATCCTTTCTCTTAACCGCCTAGTCTTTTTTCCCACATAGAATGCCTGATAGGAAATACACATGGCCATGTAGATCACCATTTCAGTGTTACAATTACACCTTCTGGGGCATTGTAGGTTCCAATGAAAACCTGCAATTTCCACATATGGCCCATCATTGATGTACTTACACCAGTTACATGCCCCACTTCTTGAGTTGTAATTTCCTTTTATACTTCTGTCATCCAGTTCCAACCATTTCTTAATGTTCCTACCTTTGCTGTATACCACTCTGGGCCTTTGCTCCAACCTACCCCTAAGCTCAGCATCAAAAATATTCTCCCAAATAACACTGAACTTGGGGATCAATTGGGGCATTAATCGATTGTAGGGTACAACAAATACCTCATCTTTCAAAGTAGTTCCCTACAGTTGTTCACTAGGCTCCCTCCTGATCTCAATATGGGTGCAAATTTTGAGGTCCTACCTTTATTAATCTCATTCTTTGTCTTATGCAACATTTTGATAGGTTACCCCCTAGTTTTAAACATGTCAATAAGGATGCTCATCTCTTGTTGGAACATCATGCCATCACTAATGACATTGAGATCTGAACCATCTGACCCTTAACCATGCTTCTTTTTTGGTGGGCCGGATGACAACTGTCAAACTGAAGAACATCTTTCCTATAGTTGGCTGATCTCAAGGTTCCCTGGCTTTTGTCCACTTCTATATCTAGATAGTGGATCTTGGAAGAATGCAGCTGGTATGTAAATTTTAAGTAGGATGCAGTCAAATTCAAATAATCCACAAATTCCTTTGCTTCATCAATCGTGCCTCCCCACAAAATCAGTATATCATCCAAGAGTCTCAAAAATAAAATTATCTCAGACCAAAACAGTGAGGTGAACACATATTGTTTTTCCCACTCTGTCAGAACTAAGTTCACAAAAATGTGGGCACATTTGGCCCCCATAGCCACTCCTGTAGTTTGACAAAACAGTTCCCCTTCAAAATATAAAAAGTTGTCTTTCAAGATGATTTCCATTAAGTTCACCAAAAAATTAATTTTGTCATTTAAGAAGTGCCCATTAATCAAACTATCATGACATAGTTCCAGTCCTTCCTGATGGAGCATGACCAAAAATAAATTGATCACATCTTTTGTCAGGAACATAAAGTCCCTACTCATGTCAACCTCCCAAAGCATTTCCAAACAATGCCAGGAGTCCTTAAGAACCTGTAGGCAAACCTACAAAGTCCCCTTTGAGTAATGATCCACATATGCCACCAGGGGCTCAGTCTTTGAACCCCTTGTGGCAACTATGGGTCTGAAGGAGGAATTTGAAGGGTCCTTATGGCACTTGGGGATGCCAAAAATGGATGGAATAACAGGTGTATTGTTAGTTAGATAATCAAATTCCACTTTAGTTACGAGCCCCTCAAATAGTGCATCCTGCAATAAAATGTCAATTTTAGTGTATGCCCTGTTCACCTCACTTTTTGAGACTCTTTCATATGTGGTTGAATCATTCAGAATGTCATACATCTTTCCTGCCTAGTCCAAATGCGACATAATTACTATTCCACCCTCCATTACCTGGTTTCATAAATTGGTAGTCCTTGTTTTTTATTAATTCTTAGGACTACCTTTTCATCACTAGTCAAATTGTCCACAAAACCAATATTGGTGTCACATATTTTCCTGATTTTGATCTCAAACAATTTTTCTAGGACATTGACTAGTGGATTACAGGGGGGATAAAGGTACTGGTGTGCTTCAAGGGTTCCAGTGCATTTTCCGCATAACAGTTTGGGGATGAAAAAAATAAACACAAATTCAATTTTCTAACATGCATCTTTAAGTTTATCAACACACTTGCCACATCAGCCTTGTACTCCGGGATGAAGTTAAAACCTCATTTTAACAGTTTAAAATGTGTTTCCCTGATGAACAAGTCATGAAGTTTGTAGATGGTAAACCCATCCTTAACCACAATATCTGCAGTATGTTTATTGGCAATCTATGTAGCTTCAGACAATGCATTGTTAAACATATTTGTATTTAAATAGGCATCAAAAAATTCTGAAAAGTCTATAAATGACCTGTTCGCACTGTTTACTTCACAAGGCTGATCACCTTGTGAGTTTAGATCTAGATCATTGTTATTCATTTCATCAAATACTTCATGCCTTGTAAATAAACAAACAAGCTAGTCTTGTAGCAGGTAGACGCTGGGGTTCTAAAATAACAAAATTGTAAGACGGGAACACTATGAACCCACAGCGTTAGCAGATGCTGTAAATCTCAGTCATATAATCCAAATAGGCGATGGAAAGTAAAAGAACTCTCTTTATTCAGTCACGAACATGTAAATTCGAGATAAGCGCTTTCACAAAGATGCTTCATCAGATCTCAGGCAAACTAACAAAAAATTCCCATCATTAAATGCTCTGAGAATTAATAGACAATATGAAAACAATTAGTATTTAAAGAGACAGCAATCCCATATCAAATAATACATTCTCTAAATACACTTGTAGAAATATAGTTAAAAGCAACAGTACTATGAAATCTATGTAAAACTAATAAAATTATATATGTAATAAAAACGATCCATGAAGGCATGTCAAATACATAACATATATATTAAATTTTGAAATATAAATCACTGTTGTGATGAATACGTCAGATATATACTTCATGCCTTGTACTACGAGCAACAGTTTGCATTTTATAGTTTTCACTGTACACAGTTTAACTGTTATCAAGTTGCATGTGTAAATTGTCAACAAAATCATTTAAAACTGTCTGTTCCACCTCCCTCTCCCTTTCCCCCTTCCCCTCTTGTTGTTAGTTCCACCCTGTTGTCGTGCCTGCCAGTTCCTCTGCCCACTCCGGGCCTGGTTGCCCCGATTCATTAGGCGTTCTGAACGTCTTAATTGGGGGGAATGCTCCAAAAAATATTCCTGGTTAGCTTCATATTCACTTTCAAAGTCATCATTCCAGGTTTCTGGGTTTCCCAGATCCTCCATACCTCCATCCTCCAAATCTGGAGCATTATTTCGGTTGTGGGTTGGGGGTGGGGGGTAAACAGTTTTATTTTTATAGTCATTAAAGACTCTATCAAGTTTCTTCTGTTTCTTGGAATAGTTGTCACTAACAAACTTATCATTACAGCCGAGTAACGTCTCCAGACATTTCTGCAGTTACACCCTACTGCTCCTCTAGGCATCAAATATTGCCTGTTCATATTTGCATTAATAATTCCAAAACCATGTTACATACAAGGTATCGGAAAATTTTATCTTGAGGCAAACATGATTGCAAACACAATTGTATTGAAATATGACCTCTGTCAATGGGTATTTGTTAAAAATGTAAGATGATAACTTCAATTTTTAAAATTTTGAAGCCACGCCCACTAGGAGTTAAAGGTACACATTCAAAAGAGCTCTACTGGAGGGAATGAGTTAAGTCAACAAAAATCTTTTTATGATTCATTAACACAGTTGGATATAACAAGTGATTAGTTATACTTGTATTAATGTCATTAATTTCTCTTTGTAAAATTTGCAACTGACGTTCATTGTCCCTTTACTACAAACACCATCAGCTCCAGTCCCACCTTATCAAAGAGCTCAACAAGGTCTTTGTGCGTAGCTGAGCCTGCCTCTGTTTCTCTTGAGTATTTCCAGATATACAGGCTCTTAGGAACTTGCTTGTGACTTTCAGAAGTATTTAAAAACATATTATCCAACTGTAGTGACTTAAAACATCTGCATAGCTTCTCCACTTGAAAAAGCTGTTGGTTAACAGTTCCCCTTTCACTTCTCTCAGACACATCAGTGTGTGTAAAGTTCATGTTAGGCATCTGGAACACATCATTCAGACCCGTTATTACAGGAAGGACCGCAGCCAAATTTCTTGAAGTACCAACATCCTCCATATTTACTGGGGTATGCAATGTTAATAACTCCACCTGTGAATCTGAAATGTTAAAAGTTCCACTTCCACCATTGGTGTTAGCTTTTAAATTAAATGGCAACTCTTTTACAACTTGGGTAAGTTCCTCCAACATCATTTTGACGGTCCGTTCAGCTCTAGCTCCTGCCATGTCCGGGGAATTTAAACCAGGAACCAAACAAAAATACTTTAAAAACTAAAAACTTGAATAAACAAAACAAAACAAAAAATAATTTGACTGGCATAAATGAGCTTCGCGTTAAAAATGCTGCTTTATTAAATGTTAATACACAAGCCACAGCAAAACACTATGACTGAGTGCTTTCACCAAAACAGGCATCGTCAGAGCCATGATAAAACAAAAGAGGAAACTGTGTTAGGTAATGGACATGCATGTAAGCATTATGGAATTATCATTTTTAGAAATATTGTTTTTATAAATATTGTTTATTGTGATTTTGCTAGTTCTGTAAGACTGAGCCACAACATTACATATATCTGATGTTTATGTTTGTTATTATTACAGTTGTGTGAAGTTTTATTCTTCATTTTTCATTATTTTTATTTCATGAATTTTTTTATGTCTGTATTCCTTGACCTAAATGAAATTATCAACAGAATTGAAAATGTTTAGGTATGGCAAGGGTTAAATTTCTGAAGGCACTGGAAAAGAGGAAGTGATGTATAGTATTTAAGGTATGTTTGAATGAAAGCACATGACTGATGATGATGCCTGTTGAGGTGAAAGCACTTAGTCATAGTGTTTTGCTGTGCCTTGTGTATTAACATTTAATAAAGCAGCATTTTTAGCACAAAGCTCATGTATGCCAGTCAAATTATTTTTTGTTTTGTTTATTCAAGTTTTTAGTTTTTAAAGTATTTTTGTTTGGTATATTGTCCTAGGGGAAGGTATAAATGCTTTCCAAGCCCCAGCCCCAGCTGGGAGTGATAACTACACCAAAGCTTACACTAAAGCCCTGTACAATCACTTTCATAAGGGTATAGACTCGGCTGTTCCAGAGAGAGAATCAAAGCCAGAGCCCCAAGTAAAAAGAAGCCACCCTGGTGAACATCCAGCATCAAACAAACTTTACAATAAATGCAAAAAGTCGCTGTCTAAGAAAACTAAGGAGAGGCCCCAAAAATGGAAAAGCACCCTCCTCAGCCTCAACAGGCAAATAAAAAAAACATGTCCAATCCTCTAAAGGCAACTTTGAGAAAAACATTGCAATCACATCCAAGGATAATACAGCTATGTACATTGAGTAATAGGTAGTACACAAGCATTTGCCGAACTAGTGACTAACGGTATCACACACACTGATCCAGCAGAAATACCAAACCTGCTAGCGGACAGATTTGGTGAAAATTTCACTTTCTTATCTCCTCCAAACTTATCACAAACCTTGCCCCCAACTTCCTGACACCCCTACATATCTGAAGAGCAGGTCATTAAAGCCTTGTCTAAGGCAGAAAACACAGCCTCTATGGGACCAGATGGCATCCCAGGCCATCTTCTAAACTAAAACATGAATAGCATCACCATAAAGTACCCTATTCAATCACAGCCTAACCACAGGCTTTGTTCCTGTGGAAAGGAGAACAGCTACAGTTATTCTGCTCCACAAAGGTGGTTTAGCAACAGAGCCAGGGAATTATAGACCCATAAATCTGACCAGCCTCATCTGTAAAGCAATGGAACTTATCATTATGGACCTTGGAAATAAAGACATAGGCAACCTCAAAACCCTGGATCTGATTATGATCAATTTGGCTTCATCAAGGGCAGATCCTGCCTGTTAAACCTGGTGGAGTTCATCAAAAATGTAACCAGGGCCATTAATGAGGGCAAGTCTGTGCACACAGCATACCTTGACTTGGCAAAGGCCTTTGATGCAATCCCACACTCAAGTATTATCGATAAACTTAGCAAACTGAATGTAAACTCCTTTGTTGTAAGATGGGTTGCCAAATGGTTCACCAGTCAGTCACAACCTATCAAAATGGGTGACTCTGCTTCAACCAGCAGACCTATCAAGGGAAAACCAATCAAGGCCCTTTATGAGGGGAAATCTGCACATGCAGCCTACCTAGACTTAGCCAAGGCTTTTGACACCCCCACTCTGGCATAATTAGCAAAATCACCCAGCTAGGTATCAACCTGTATATCACTAGATGGATTGCTAACTGGCTCACTGATAAAACCGATATAGTCAAAGAGGGAAACCCACATCCAACATTATACCTGTAACCAGTGATGTTCCACAGGGACCAGTCATGGGACCTCTACTGTTTGGAATCTATTTTTCTGAAGTACAAGCTAAAACTAAAGGTCTGTGGCTGACAACATTTGCTGATGACTGCAAACTGGGAGTGGTCATAAAATCTTCAAATGATGTCAACATCTTACAAAAGGGAGTTAGACAAAGAAATGACTTGTGCCAACGTCATGGCCTTAAACTCAATGGAAAAAAATGTACTATCATCCCTTTCAGTAAGGGGGATGCTCCAGCTAACTACCCCATCAATAATAACACCCTAAGTATGCACTCAGTGGTGAGAGACATAGGCACACAGGTTGACAGCAACTTTACATTTGATCACCCTGTCTCCACAGTGGTAAGAAGGACATTCTGTATTGTTCATCTCATAAGTAAGGGCATTGCATAATTATAACCTCCCTGTACTCTTCCCTCATCAGGCCAATAGTTGAGTACAGTGCCCCTTTTGGTATGTACGTTTCCAAGCACCTGCAGCAATTGGAAAGACCACAGAGGTTCCTCACAAGGAAAATAAATTCAAGGTCTTCAGCATCTGTCCTATGAGGATCATCTGAAATCACTGCAACTTTATTCTGTTTCATACAGACTACTCAGAGGTGATCCCTGCATTGCATGTAAGGCAATCTTTCTCTCTGCTTCATTGGAAATGCTGCATATCCATAAGTCAAATGGTATATGGGTTACTCATTCTAATAGCCTTAACCTGGTATGTGACATTAGTAGAACCTGCTAGAGGGACAGATTTCTCTCCCAGAGGTTACCACACCTTTGAACCAGCCTCCCACATCATGTAAAGCAGAGCACCTCATTGGCCCTCTTCAAATGCAATCTGGACAATTGGATGGGTAACTGTAAAGTAACTCCAGGGGTTCCACCTATGCCCCTCTTGGACAGGGGTTATAGGTGCTCATCATGGAAATAAGGTTAAAACTAAGCTAAGCTTGTAAGGGCCCTAGGGTCATTAGCCTAGTAACCTCCTAAGATCCTATGATCACCAGCAGGGTGCCACAAGTGTCAATGCTGAGCCCCCTACTGTTTGGTATATACTTCTCAGAAGTTCGAGCAAAAACTAAGGGGCCGTGGCTGACCAAGTTTGCAGATGACTGTAAACTGGGTGCAACTATTGAATCCCCAAATTATGTCAGTATACTTCAGAATAGTCTTATGCAGACCAATGACTGGTGTCTTAGTCATGGTGATGGTCTCAAACTGAATGCAAAAAAAAGCATCATCGTTACCTTCAGTAAAAACAATGTCCTTTCACACTATCAGGTTAAATGTACATTTGAAGTGGTAAGTGATCTGTGATCACAAGTAGACTATGACCTTAACTTTGATCACCCTGTGTCTACTGTAGTAATAAAGGCTTTCTATGTAGCACACCTGATTAGCAAAGGCATCAGCTCTAGAGCAAAGGCAGTTATAACTCCTCTACACACATCACTAATCAGGCCCTTAATTGAGTATAACACCCTTATCAGCATGTATCATACCTGCAGTAATTGGAGAGACCTCAGAGGTTTCAAACTAAGAAGATCAAGGGACTCCAGCATGTGCTTTACACAGACCGACTAAAGTTCCTGTCACTATACTTAACTCAGTATCGTATAGATTTCTTAGGGGAGACTTATGCCTGGCTTACACAGCAATCTCTTACTCAAACCAAATTAATTTGCTGCATATCCATAAATCAAATGGGACTAGAGCTATCCATTCCAGGGACCTAAATATGGCCTGCAACTAGAATAGGATGTGCTGGAGGGACAGATTTGTCTCTAGTGACTGCCGCATCTTTTGAATAGGCTGCCAAATCATGTGAAGCAGAGCACCTCTATGACATTGTTCAAAAGGAATCTGGATGAGTGGATAGGGCACTGTAAATTCTTACCGGGGATGGCACCCACAGCCTTAATGGATATGGGCAGTCATTACTAAATACAATCACGGGTCCTGACTAGAGTTTCTATGGTATTACATTGGGATGGAATGGCCAGGCTTGATATGACCTCTAGGTCGACAGCCTAGTAACCTCTTATGATCTTATGATCCGATGAAAAACCCTACCAAAAGGGGACCTGAAACCACTACCAAGTGCCCCGTAACATGTTGAGCTACATGTGTGAGTACATAGAAACTTGCAACTATGGAGATCTATGTAATTAACCCTATAGTGCAATCATTTAGTATCAAAAATACCACGTAAGTACCAACACTGTATAGAACAATGTGTAACACCTAGCTTCCTTTATGCTGAGCACTCACTATATGGGCAGTTGTGTGTTTCTAAATGACAAGTAAATCTTAAATGACCTGAAGTGGCACTTACAGCAGAAGCACAGAGGGGCGTAACCAGTGCCCTGTGCACAACCACCTCAACTCTTCAAGTGATGATAAAAAAAAAAATAAAATAAAAAAAAAGAACTTTACTGTATTAGGCTACATTGACCATTGACAAAGTGACTGGCTTATTACAGTTAGATCCACACCCTCTTCCACTGGAGAGCAATAAAAAAGAAAAAGGTAATTTGTTGTAATAAGCCAGTCACCTTGTGATGACCCACCACTGGACTAGTAATCAAGGAACCTCAATTCCCACCACTTGCACCAGTGGGGACAACACTGGGAGGATGACAAGTACACACACAGTATTTCCAGATGCAGCTCTCTGCATCAAGTGAAATTTCCCTTAAGAGCACACAGAGACCACAGTCTGTCTGGGGATGGTTTCTCCATCTTTCTCCAGAATCCCAAAAAAACTCGCCACTGGCACAGCTATAGAGTTGAGATTTCAGCTGAGTGGCCAGGCCAAGACCTCCAGCACCCTGTCTGTCCAACCAGTGCTTCATGTCCCTGCCCAAGTAGCTGACACACATACTCTTTGAGGTTTGATTTGTACACACACACACACACACACACACACACACACACACACACACACACACACACACACACACACACACACACCTAGGAAAGCCTGGCACAAGTTTTAAAAGGTAGTTATCACTGCCACAAGCCAACTCCTTGTCAGCTACTTTAAGGCCCTTAACAAAGGGTGTCCATACTGTGGAATATTAATAATAATACAGATGGTAATTTGACCAGGAGCAAGGCTATTAGGAGTGGCCCATACAGTGTCACTAAGTACATATGCATGTACTCTCAAAACTGAAATATGTCTCACAAAGATCAGCCACAATGAAAGGTTTAAATATATTTAATAATAAATAATAAAAGAATAACAAAAAACTCAGTATATATTCACAGTGACAGAGTTCAAAATCACAGGAAATATTTAAAACAACATTGCAGGGCAGTCTCAAATAAATAAAGAAAAATATCTAAACTAAGCTATTTTCCTGACTATACCTAAAAGAATTACTATACCCCATTTAACTTACTTAAGAGCAAGGCAGATGTGGTGAATGGAGCTTCTGGTTGTTGCCAGGTCCAAGACAGAAAACAGAATGCTGTGTCTCTCTAAGAGACCTCTCAAATTAATATCCGAAATATTACTGCTGGGGTAGCTCGCAGAATTACATCATTTCTTGTCATTTGACTCTATCCCAGATGAAAATCCCATTACTGGGAGCTGGCAGTATTTAGCATCTACCTGTGAAAATACATAGACCTTAGATCTTTGGCAGATGCTGGAAGTCATAAAACAATTGCATTTATTAATGTTTCAAAACTAGTAATTATTTCACTTTAAAGACAATACAGAAACTCCCTAGTACAAACATTCTGTCTCCAGCTGCCATAAAGTAATTTAATTTCAGCTATTTTTCTGAAGTTAACCTCTTGTATTCCAATTTCCACTGTTAAAATATATATACATTTAAGTGGTTACAATAGTGCATGCACATTTCTGTTCTCTTCCAGTAGGACATGCTGTGGTTACATTTTAAGCACAAGCACTTTATAAAGTATCTTTTCAACACACATCTGTACAAACCTAATTTGATATATACATGACATACAGTTCCAAAACATTTGCAACACAAGCATCCTATACAAATCATGTTGATATTCAAAGATGACACACACTGATTTACAAAATTCCAGATAGCCGTGGTGGCAGCATCTCCCTTTTTTATAGTGTGGTCACATTATTACTTATTATTAATAATAGAGCACTGGAAGACTATTTCTGCAGTCAAAACTGGTTTTGTGTATTTTAGGAAGATATTAAGCAGTTTTACTTTTGGAAATGTTTACATATTCCTTAAATCTGTGTTTGTCCTCTTTGTAACTGTTCTAATAAAAAACAAAACTTGATGTGAGACAGAAAAAGAAGCTGTCATTCTCAAGTCTGGGTTCTGAGGTTGTTGGACAAAGATAAAAAGATATGATAGCAGCAACAGTTTAAAAGCCTGGGATAAACAGGAGATAGAAAAGGTCACATCCAAGTCAGTGTTGTGTGTCTATTCAGTATTAATCACAGATAATTTATACAATCACACAATGATCCTTGGAGGTAAATCACTCCAGCACTTATTTCTGACTGATATGTCTACACTGTTACACTTTAGCTTGTTTCTCGTAAAAAGTAAACATTTCAACAGCTTATTGTTTTATGCATTCAGGATGTTAAGAACATTAATGTGTTCACTATAGTGAGCCCCTCATTCATCATGCAGTGTTTTTTTCTGGAGATAATTTAATTTGTCACACTCAAAAACTTTGAGTGAAAATAGCCATGTTATTTCCAGTATTAAAACACATTTCCACTATGGCTTGTCTGCTATGCAATGAGTCATCATGGGAAAATCTTCTAAGAAATTATCTGATTTCTGAATCAGCTTTTTTACCTCTGTACTGGCAGCTGTCAACCTTGTACTAAATTATATTTCAAATCCACTGAAGATTAAATGTCAGCTTTTCTGACATTACCAAAATGGTACGTAGCATCACATTCAAATTAAAATGCATTTGAAATTAAAAGATACATATATACACAGAGATATTTTGTAACATGGTGTTATATTGAAGCTGTTTTTACTGCATTTAACTTAATATTGCACTTGGAATCCTTGTTTGTTACTATTTGACTGTATTTGTAGCAAATTCTTCTGTGTAAGCTGTAGTAGCTGATTCATAGCATTTATAAGTGTTTGCTGTACCTGTTTCTGCCTGTTTTGTGAAAAAAAAGAAAAAAAAGAAAAAATATCTCTTGTTTTTCCTGCTTTACTAGTTTAGTCCAGTTTCAGAGTTGCTGATTCCTGGGCTTTGGTTGTAGTTCCTGTGTACTGTTTCCTTGCCTTATTTGGGGAAGGGAAGCTACCTTGCTTTCCTGCTTTACTAGTTTAGTCCAGTTTCAGAGTTGCTGATTCCTGGGCTTTGGTTGTAGTTCCTGTGTACTGTTTCCTTGCCTTATTTGGGGGAAGGGAAGCTACCTTGCTTACCAGTGGGAGTGGGAAGCATTGAGCTGCCTTTTGTCCAGTTTTGTGAGGTTTCAGTCAGTAACTAGTAGTTTATTGGTCGTTTTGGGCCAGTTTCTAGCTTTTTCCAGCCCCCTGGTATAAAACTTTCAGCTTGTACCTACTCAGGACAGACTCCACGTGGGCCAGCAGAGTAATCCAGGATGCAGAGAGCTGAATAAGCGACTTTTCTTGATACTAAGTATATTTTTTGTTGCTTTCCACATCTGAATACCTAGCAACTGTTTTTCGCCTGCTTTTGAGTTAGATTGAAGCTGTTTTACTGCATTTAACTTAATATTGCACTTGGAATCCTTGTTTGTTACTATTTGACTGTATTTGTAGCAAATTCTTCTGTGTAAGCTGTAGTAGCTGATTCATAGCATTTATAAGTGTTTGCTGTACCTGTTTCTGCCTGTTTTGTGAAAAAAAAGAAAAAAAAGAAAAAATATCTCTTGTTTTTCCTGCTTTACTAGTTTAGTCCAGTTTCAGAGTTGCTGATTCCTGGGCTTTGGTTGTAGTTCCTGTGTACTGTTTCCTTGCCTTATTTGGGGAAGGGAAGCTACCTTGCTTACCAGTGGGAGTGGGAAGCATTGAGCTGCCTTTGTCCAGTTTTGTGAGGTTTCAGCCAGTAACTAGTAGTTTATTGGTCGTTTTGGGCCAGTTTCTAGCTTTTTCCAGCCCCCTGGTATAAAACTTTCAGCTTGTACCTACTCAGCACAGACTCCACGTGGGCCAGCAGAGTAATCCAGGCTGCAGAGAGCTGAATAAGCGACTTTTCTTGATACTAAGTATATTTTTGTTGCTTTCCACATCTGAATACCTAGCAACTGTATTTCGCCTGCCTTTCTGTTACATTGAAGCTGTTTTACTGCATTTAACTTAATATTGCACTTGGAATCCTTGTTTGTTACTATTTGACTGTATTTGTAGCAAATTCTTCTGTGTAAGCTGTAGTAGCTGATTCATAGCATTTATAAGTGTTTGCTGTACCTGTTTCTGCCTGTTTTGTGAAAAAAAAGAAAAAAAAGAAAAAATATCTCTTGTTTTTCCTGCTTTACTAGTTTAGTCCAGTTTCAGAGTTGCTGATTCCTGGGCTTTGGTTGTAGTTCCTGTGTACTGTTTCCTTGCCTTATTTGGGGAAGGAAGCTACCTTGCTTTCCTGCTTTACTAGTTTAGTCCAGTTTCAGAGTTGCTGATTCCTGGGCTTTGGTTGTAGTTCCTGTGTACTGTTTCCTTGCCTTATTTGGGGAAGGGAAGCTACCTTGCTTACCAGTGGGAGTGGGAAGCATTGAGCTGCCTTTGTCCAGTTTTGTGAGGTTTCAGCCAGTAACTAGTAGTTTATTGGTCGTTTTGGGCCAGTTTCTAGCTTTTCCAGCCCCTGGTATAAAGCGCTAAGCGTTAAGCTGATTTAGAGCGAGCTGCCACTGTTGCACACTAGGGCAGTGCCGGTTAAGCAGGTTTAAACTATTCGGCTACCTAAAGTCCACTCTTCAAATTTTCCCTTAAAACTACCTTCCTCGAACTATACTACTGATCAAATCAGCGTATCCTATAACTAAAAGATCAACTCTACTTGACTCCAAGTAGACTATTCTCTATCTATTAAACCTAGCACTTGCTCCTACAGTACTTATTACCTTGATACGGCACTCTTGTCATAGATAGTACCCCAAAAGGCAACCCCCATTTCTCGGTCACCCACGTCCCCGGAATCTTTTTAAAGTTTTTCGTCTACCCTTCTAGCATGTCGAGGATCAGTTGCTAGTGTCCTCTCCTGCTCAGCTGGTGAACCTGGGAATATTGAGGCAATGTTTCAATTGCCTCATGTACACAGACAACCCTTTCCTCCTCCCACAAAACACAAATACATGCGAGAGATGCAACTATACGGCCAAACTGGAGGCTGAGCTCTCTCAACATAGGACTGGCAAGACCAGTCAGGAGGAGAAGGTTACCACACACACTATAGACCCAGTCTCACATAGTACCATTACAACCTCAAATCATACACATAAACACACAAAGACATACTCGGAGGCTCTGATCAAAAATCTACCAAAACAGCAGAGGCCACCAAAGCAGACACCCAAACAACCACCACCTCAAAACACAACACCCGCAACACATAGACCTCACAGTCAGAGTGTCAAACAGTCACAGCCCTTAAGGCCAAACACAATGCCAGACACACTAGTCATTGGTGACTCCATAGTCAGACACACTGATGTCCCGCTCACCAGACTGAGTAAGGAGAAGGTCACAGTAAGCTGCCTGTCGGGCGCTAGAATCCGCCACATAACGCAAGCACTCAGGTCTCTCAACAGCAGGTACAAATATGACTCAGTCATTGTCCACGCTGGTGTAAACGACCTGAGACGTACCTCCTTGGACTACATGAAAAGAGACATTGAGGAGCTCTCTGATTATGTAGCCCAGGCAGGTATGACCCTGACCTTGAGCAATATCCTACCTTCACCAAGAATGATGCCACAATACAGAGATAAGATGATCAGCTTTAACAATTGGCTTAAACACTGGTGTCATTCAAAGGGGATCCAGTATCTGTCTGCCTGGGATGACATGCTGGACAAGCCACGCTGCTTCGCAAGGGACGGCTTGCACCTGTCACCCTGGGATTCGGATATTGGCAAAGGCTCTTGCCACCCCATAGTGCCTTTTTAGGCAAGGCTCAAATTCTAAACCTACCACCCTAGAACACAAAAAAGGAAAAAAACTAAGGGTAATGCTGCTCAATGCCAGAAGTCTAAATCTCAAAATGCACGCACTCGAGGCCCTTCTCAGTATGGAGAACATCGATGTTTGTGCTGTGACAGAAACCTGGTTCAAGGCTCCTGAGAGCACCCCAGCGCTATCAGGTTTTACCTCATATCATGCGTTCCGGCCCCAAAATCCGGACAATACCAAGAAAGGTGAGGGTGTGTCCATATTCATCAAGGACACCCACACCTCAAGACTGGTGGCAACGACGATGCATCGGAGACCATCCAGGTGCAATTAACCATAGGCAAGACTGCTCTGCAAATTGTAGCATGTTACAGGCCACCCTCACAAACTCAGGAAACTCACATGGCCTTCCTGAAAACACTAGAGGGATAAATGTATCACCAAACACCATCATACTAGGTGACTTCAATTACCCTAATATAGACTGGGAACACTACTCAAGCCCAAACACCCTAGCCCAAAAGTTCCTGGAATTCATAAACTCAAATGCCATGGAACAACTAGTCACCATCCCCACAAGAGGAGATAACATACTTGATCTCATCCTCACGAACATGGGAGCACAATGTTCAACACCGAAGTATACCCCTCACTGGTGAGATCAGATCACAAACTAATCTCGCTGGAGGTCCTCATCCCACCCCCACCTGAAATAAAAAAGACCACAGTAAAGAACTTCTCAAAAGCCGACTTCACACTTCTAAAGACTAGTGTGGTCTCCTTTCAGGGCCCCGAGCCGGCGGAAAACAATACTCAAGCCGCTGAATCACTTACAAACGCCTTCTACCAGCACCTGCAGGACTGCATGGATAAGGCAATCCCAAGCAAAACAAAGACTCTTTGTACCAAAGGCAAGCGTCCAGTCTGGTGGACCCCAGCCGTAAACAAACTCTACAACAAAAGGAGGAAGCTACTACAAGATAGAGCAAAATCCTTAAAAGGTAAGACACCCTTGATCACTATAAGTAAAAACTAAGAGCTCTCATAAAATCATCCAAAGCAAATTTCGAGAGAAAAATAGCTAAAGACTCAAAAGACAATCATAAGGCCTTCTTTAGCTATGTTAGAAACCTAGGAGGAAACTCCCAGATATGCTCAGAACTAGTTCAAAATGATGTGAAGATTACTGATCCTACAGACATTGCCAACATACTGGCTGACAGGTTCAGTGCAAACTTCTCCCCTCCCCAAAAGGAGAGATATCTATACCAAATGAGTGCAGCCCCCAAACATCTCCAGCCCAAGTGAGAACTGCTCTCTCCAAAGCAAAAACACAGCATCCATGGGACCCGATGGTGTCCCCGGCTGTGTGCTCCACTTAACTCAATGAGGAATTAAACCCACAGCTAGGACAGCTGTTTAATCAAAGTCTTACCTCTGGATACGCACCCAGGAGTGGCGCACTGCAACTGTGGTCCCACTTCACAAAGGCGGTGCCTCCACAGACCCTGGAAATTACCGCCCATTAGCTTGACAAGCCTTATCTGCAAAGCCATGGAGAGGATCATAATGGACCTCATAAATAAAGACATAGGAATTTGCAGACTTTGGATCCAACCCAGTTTGGCTTTGTCAAAGGCAGATCATGCCTTTTAAACTTGGTTGACTTTTTCGAAACAGTCACCAAAGCCATTGATGAGGGAAAGGCAGTCCATACAGCCTACCTCGATCTGGCTAAGGCCTTCGATACAATACCCCACTCGGGTATCATTGAAAAACTCATCAGCTTAAATGTTAACCCATACATCACAAGATGGGTTGCAAACTGGCTGAGTGACAGAACCCACAGGGTCAGAGTTGCTGGCGCCATGTCAGACACAAAACCTGTCACAAGTGGTGTCCCACAGGGCTCAGTCCTGGGCCCACTCTTGTTTGGCATCTACTTTTCCGAAGTACAAGCAAACACAGGAGGGTTATGGCTGACAAAGTTTGCAGATGACTGCAAACTGGGCGCCATAGTAGAAAACACATCTGACACAGATATCCTTCAGAAGGGTCTCACAGAAACGGATAACTGGTGCCAGAGCCACGGCCTAAAGTTAAATGCCAAAAAATGCATAGTCATACCCTTCGGGAAAAACAAGGTTACACCTAGCTACCAAATAGGTGGCAATCCACTGAGCACAGAAGAAGTTATCAGGGACCTGGGGACCCAGGTTGATAGTAGTCTGTCATTCGACACCCATGTAGCTAAAGTAGTTAGGAAGTCCTTCTACATTGCCCACCTTATCATGAAGGGATTCTCATCTAGATCAAGGGAGGTCATAGTCTCCCTTTACTCATCACTCATCAGACCAATGATTGAGTACAATGCCCCATTCGAATGTATCTGACCCGACACTTGCAGCAGCTGGAGAGGCCACAAAAGTTCCTCACCAAAAGGATAAAGGGTCTCAAAAATCTGTCCTATGCTGCCCGACTGAAAGAACTCCAGCTCTATTCAGTCGCACGCTTGCTCAGAGGTGACCTTTGCCTAACATACAAGGCCATGTCAAACCCAGATTTGATGAATATGCTTCACCTCAAAAAATCTAGATCCATCAGAGCCACGAGGGCGGGAGACTTAAACCTCGACACGGCTATTAATAGGACGTGCTGGAGAGATAGATTCATCACCCAAAGACTCCCTATGCTGTGGAACAAAATCCCGGTACATGTGAGGCAGAGCACCTCGCTGGCCTTGTTCAAGAGAAATCTTGACCAATGGATGGGAGATCGCAGATATACCCCAGGAATTACCTCAGTGTCACTGCTCGACAGAGGCACAGCAAAATAATGGGTATAGTTCCCCATACTAAAGGGGTGGCGTAAGCCACAAAACAATGGGCTAGGCTTATAAATGCCCTCGGGCAGATAGCCTAGTATGAACCTATGAACCTATGAACCTATGAACCTATATATATTATAAAATTTGCCTACATAATTAGTGTTTCTTCATTCACACCTATGAAGGCTGAAAAGGCAAAACCGAAAATGTATCTTTTCAATTTAAAAAATGAACATAAATGCATACAAATAAACAAAACAAAAGGATACTGTGGGCACAAGGGTTGCCACATATGAAAACTGTGTAAAACAGGATGTGCTTCATATATGTTTGTATGGCACATTTCACTCATTTATTTATGTTTGAAAAATTAGTAAAAAGGGCAGAAAACAATTTTGTTTCTATTTCTTGACATTCAAGTATACTTCTATTTAAAATAAAAAGTGTATGTAAAAAAGGATGTTTAACAGAGCATATATACAATATTTGTAGTGCTAAAATGCCTGCTACTTTTTTGAAAATGTGTAAATAAATAAACAAATAAATACATTGTCATAATAACAAGCAAATATGAATAACCTGAGTTCTTTACTTTACAAGCATAGAAAATAGCGTAGATCATGCAAAATGTATGATATATTTAAACAAACATTCAATTATATTCAATAAAGAACTCAAACATCTTTACATTTTCCCCAATATACAATGGCATGTGTTCAGCAAGGCTTACTGTGAGGAGGAAGCCTTACCATGGCAATTTTCTGCCTTTACATAGCCTTTCTGTTTCTTACACCATCTTTCAGCTTAGATTTCACTAGCTGGGCTTCAGCATGGAGGGGGGTCCTGATAGTAGATCTGCATGCTAATACAGCAATCTAGATGAATGGCTAATACTAAGTAGTCATGTGTTTCCTCTGGAAATGTCAATGGCTCCCAATTTATATTGCCCAGTATAACATTTCACTGTTGGAGGAAAAAGTCAATGTTGTGAAAAGGTGGCAGTCGCCCATTCACTTCTTTGGGTGCAGTCACAGTGTGGGTAAGTTCAGCAAAGATGTGAGGGTGCGGAGGGAGTCAGAGAGAGAGTGCGTGTATGTGTGTGTGTGTGTGTGTGTGTGTATGGCTGTGGGTGTGTATAGATAACCACAGAAAAATGCACAAATCCAAAATAAACGAACACGACAATAAACCAAACAAATAACTTATTTATCATACTCTGGCACCTCGGCTAATACAAGGCCTTTATTGGAGTACAAGCTAACCTGTAACAAACTCAATTAGATGTGAGCCAATAAAAATCCTTAAATAACAAATTGAATAACAAATTAAATAAGGACTTTCCAATTACACTCTAAGTTAAGACCTAGGAAATACAAAGTATTGAACTTTAAAATAAAAACAGCCTCCTTATGTAACAGCTTCCTTTTAAATGCATAATCAGAACAAAACCCACAGAAATTCTCTCTAAAATAGTTGCTTTGAGCACAGCAGGATTTGAATTATGAAACTGTGCAAAATGACTAGCTACTGGGCTATCTAATTTATTATGTTTAATGTTTCTGACATGCTCTTGGAGCCTTGATTTAATTTTCTTTTACTCTCCACTATATATGCTAGATCACAAGGGCATTTATGTGCATACATTATCCCCTCAGTTTCACAATTGTATCTTTATACAGGTGTAAAAGAAACACCATTAATACAATCAAATGTCCTAACTATATATTGACAAATATTGCAATGCTCACAACTATATGCACCTAAAACATTGGGATGGTTAACTGTGATAGAAGAGAGTAATATAAAATAATTATGTACTAGCATATCTCTCAGGTTTCTACTCCTTCTATAAGAAATATGCAATATAAGACATAACACACCTGCTAGATCCCTACATTTAAACAGAAACTTCCAGTAATATTTAACCAATGCTACCATAGTATCACTAAAAATACTATAGGTAATAACGAAAAACATTTTCCGTAACCTCGTATCCTGAGAGACATGACTAGTATTATTGACTACATCTTCTCTATTATTATAATTATTTAATTTTAAAGTATTAGTTCTTGAATTATAATACTGAAGATCATTACAAATTTTAGAAACAGAATCTCTAACCCTCTCATATTTATAGCCCCTTGTACAGAACATACAGACCATCCTGCCAATCTCCTTATAAAAATCATCATCATCATTATTACATAACCTACTAAGGCATACACATTCACCATAAGGGAGAGCTTGAAGCATATGAGGGGAGTGGCAGCTACGGCCATCCAGAAACTGCCCTCCATTCTCAAATGTCCTATGTATTGTAGTAAACAGATGATTATCCTCACTAATACTTAAAGTAACATCAAAGAAATTAATCTGTCTGCCATATTGTAATCCATCAAATGAAAACCAAAACCTATTCTCTTGTAAAAAAATAAAAAAAGATCCACTTCAGTATAACCCCCTTTACAAATAAAAATCAAATCATCAATAAACAGATAATATTTAGTCACATACCTATTAAAAAGTCACAATGATACACTTACTCCCATTGTTAGATTAGCATACATGGGGGCAAAATATACCCCCATAGCTGTGCCCTTTAGCTGTCAATACAAGCAACCATTAAACATAAATTTTATATATTTTATTTTTATTTTGGATGTGGTGTGTGTGTGTCTGTAGGGGCATGAAGGATGTATGTGTTAGAGTGTGTGTGTGTGTGTGTGTGTGTGTGTGTGTGTGTGTGTGTGTGTGTGTGTGTGTGTGTGTGTGTGTGTGTGTGTATGTGTATGTGTGTGTCTGTGTGTGTGTGTGTGTGTGTGTGTGTGTGTGTGTGTGGGTGTGTGTGTGTGTGTGTGTGTGTGTGTGTGTGTGTGTGTGTGTGTGTGTGTGTGTGTATGTGTAGGGGGATTAAGTGTAGCTTGGGTTCTGGACAGTTTTCAGACCGCTGGCACCCACCACATGTTTTTTAAACCATGCAAAAATGATCATATTCTTTTTGATCATTTGAATCCACCTTCCTTTTTTAAGATAATTGGAACAATTATCTTTATATTCCATTAAAGTCTGTACTTGTTATTTATACCCACTTGACCATATATACCTCAAAAGTCTAACTGTGATTTAAAAAATGGCCACAGTAAAGTATCCCAGCTTGTTTTACCAAAATCCACAGGCAAGTGACACCTCCACGTGCTTCTGAAATTACATTTTACTAATGCCTCAAGGCATCAGATATTGTTTGTTCATATTTGCATTAATAATTCCAAAACCAATGTTATATATGAAGTATTGAAACATTTCATCTTAAAGCTTACACGATGGCAAACACAACTATATTAATATTTAACGTCTTTCTAGTGCAGATAAAGATATATTAATTGCTGTTCATACAATAATTATTTAAATTGTTATACATTTTATAATTTTCTAAATATCTTGACAACCAAGTAGCACAGACAGAACTGCTTATTCTCATATGAAAGCTCTCAGCTGGATGGACAAAATCCTACTTACAGCCTGTGTATAAATTGAGTGGCTGCTTAGATATTATAAGCTGTTTACAAAATATTACCAACTTAATAGTTACTGTGTTTTTTGTAACTTGTTGTTTGCAAAGTATTACAAACTTAATAGTTACTGTTTATTGTATCTTATAAAATCCAGTTTTGAACTTAGAAACTAAGGTATAGTACCACTATAAAACAGTTTCTGCTAAAGAGGTTGCCATTTACCCTTCTTTAGCAACCCCTATGGCTCTAAAGATATAAACATTTGTTTGAAATGTGAAGGCATAATTTGATTCTATCAAAAAGCTTAGGCTCTGTCCATTGGAATTCACAGTGCAAACTTCCAGAGCTTCATTGGAGGAAATGAGTTAAATTAATCATAACAGCCAAAAAAATTGATTGTCATCCACATGTATGGGTCTCCTCAAATTATCTATGGCATGATCCCAGTTATTCTCATTAGGGGTAATATATAATTATGGACCATAGGATGGCTAAGACCAGTCTATACCCAAAGGGGGATAGAAGCAAAAAATGGGAAACTGGCTAGGCTTATAATAGCCCACAAGGGCAGCCTATTAACCTATGAACCTATGACAGTGCCCGTACCCAGCAATTATAGCCCCATTATTGACTATGTACACTTCAGATGACTGATAGTGGTAAAAATAAAACATATTTCACAGAAATGTACAATAGTCCTGTAAAGACAATTTGTTTAAACTGAGCAAACAAGATGCCAAGTTGCTTTCATCCACAGATGGCCCCCAATCTCACCCACAAGTTATAACCATGTTGTGTTCTGTATACCTCATTTGATTGTGATAGAAGATAATACCTCAAAACCTCTTAACACACAAATTAGGGCAAAGTCAAAAAATGATGAACAAAGCCCCAGAATCAGACAAAAATCTCTCTTACATACATAGAAAGTTGATAGAATAACAGTGTTTTGCATTAGCATGCGTTTATGAAATATATCTTCAATGGTTTGCCACAAACCACAGACTTTATGAGAAACAGATCAAAAAATAAATGCAAATTCAGGGACATTCTGTTTGAAAAGGACTAGCTGAAAACTTTATTTCATATTAATAGGCACAAGTACCCCAACTGATTTCAGACAAAAGCAAAATACTCTTGCAAAGCCAGAGGATTAAATGAGGAAATAACCAGAGGGTAAATTACTTTCATTCACAGGCATTCTCTCCAGTATTGTTACCGCCTCTTTATCATCTAAAACATCTCTGACCATGATGAAGAAATAATAACTGTCAACCCCTTATCAGAATAATTGTGGACAGACTGAAAAAATAATGAACAGAAGCCCCAAATCAGGGATAGACTTTAAAATTCCTCTAAGTGTATATACTAGTATATATTTTCTGTAGGATATGAAGCTTGGAAAATAAAATGCTTATTCTAATTTAGTGACTGCAATCATCATTAATTTGCCAGAAAAGCACACTTTTTATGATGCATGGAGCAAAAACATAAGACAAAGTCTGTGACATTCTATGAAATCAGGAATAGTTTCAACACAAATCCTTTGTGAACAAATATTGTTTTTTTACATATTTGTTGATTGGGTAAACATATTGAACAAATTGTCCCTTTTCTACAGCAACATGGGAGCACTCTCTGGTTAAATGATTTGTTCACATTCATACAGTAGGAAAATGATGGTGAAAGGAATCATACCTTGTATCATGGGCCCAGGAAGCAATAGTCCTCTGTGCTGACTGCCATCCAGTGTATTTTGTATAAATTCACACTAGTGTTGTAAAGCTGGATTTTATAATAAGCACACAACAAGAGAGTAAGTTGTTTTCATCCACAGCCACCCCTTTCCAATTTAGTAGCTGTAATCCTCAATGATATGCTATAAAACCACACATTTTATCAAACACAGATCAAAAATATAAAGCAAAGTTAGGAACATTCTGTGATATCAGGACCAGTTTCAACTTTACTTCTCTCAAAGACTCAACAGAGAATAAATTTTCAAATATATTTCATACAGATGCACATTAATCATGCAAAGCTTGATTAAAACTTTTAAAATAAGCAAATAAAAAATGTTAAGTTGTTTTTATCCACAGCCAGCTACCACTCCCATTTAGAGACTGTAATCCACAATGATTTCATATAAAACCGCATATTTTATAAAGCACAGACCAAACATATGGAGCAAAGTTAGGGACATGCTGCAATATCAAGGAGAGTTTTAACTTTCTTTCAAAGAGTCTCCAAAGAATAATTGTTCCAATGTATTTCATACAAATGTACACTACTCATACGAAGCTACATTTTAAAATGAAAAGTGGTAAATTGTTTTCACTCACAACCAGCACCCCCCATCCATTTAATAGCTGCAATCTGTAGATCAGAGTGTGTATGTATCTTTAAGAAGCTTTCCAGTGAGCTAGCACGTGTATAAATACTGAGCACGTGCAAGCAAGACTGCCATTTTCTAGTGAGCTGCAGAGGTGTAAGCATGTATGTATGTATAGTAGTCAGTCAGTTAGTTTATATTTTATGTTGCTGCTATTAATCCTGATGTGTTTGTATGTAATAAAGTATATAAACGAACACCACAGCCTCTACTTCTTAACTAGCTACACAAGACGACCAACACAATCCTTAATGATTTGCCTGAAAACAAAAATTGTTGTGAGACAGACCAAACATGTGGCAAAGTCAGAGATAGTCTAAAAGATCAGGGAAATTTCAACATTTTCAATGGACAAACAACAGCCAGAAACTACTTCAAACCTTAAACTGAGCAGCTATAAGTTACTGTCATCCACACCTAGCCTGCAGTCTTCCAGGCCTGCAGGTGTCTGTGTTATTACATCTGGTTGCCTGCCAGGATAAAAAAAATACTTAGCATGACCACTTGCAACAAAAAGTTCATCCACAGCTCTCCACTATACTATTTAATATTTCCTAGCTTTCTGCTTATGGGAAGTCAATGAGCAGAAGGTTTTGTCTTTGTGCAAAGGTTCAGTGGGGATACTTATTTATTTATTTAGCCAGTTAGTTTTAAATAAACATAAAACTAAGTAAATAAATAAAGTTGCAGCACCAGCCAGAGCTTTGTATGTGCAAGCGGTAGGCACTGCTAGTAAACACAGGAATTACTTGCAGTATATATCATTTAACTTGTTTTTGTATTAAAAAACAACTGTTATCTTTGACAGTTGGCATGTAAACTAACCAATTAAAGTTAGAGGTGATGAACTTAACAAATTTTTTTAAATGTATTATTTTATTGACTGGGTATACCCTCCCCAAGCTGTGGGCCCAAGGCAGCCACTCTTTGTTTCCCTATAATAAAATGCCACTGTGTATGTGTGTGTGACTGAAGGGGTGCCTTTGACAATGTGATACATGGGCTGCTAGGGAGAGCACTACCACTGTCAGGTCTGACAGTATGATTGCTAGCTAGTATAATTCAGAGACATGCTAATGAGACAATAATGAGTTTTTTCTCATTGCAGATGTAACTGTTTCTGCATTACATTTTCTCAACATCACAGAAATGTATCTAACTGTGGTAAGGAATTTTCATGAGCAGCGAGCATGTTCCTGAAATCCTGGGGATATTTTTGCATTTCTGACTAAAGGCTCTAAATAAATAAAATATTTAATGGAGCAAACATGTAACAGAAATATTTTCCTTCATGCAATTTTATCCCTCATTACTTCTTTCTTCACTTGTGGTTTTACTCACAAGATCAAACTCCTGTTGTGTCTTTCAGCTTTTCCCGGTAAGGGGTCGCCACAGTGGAACTACGGTCCACTAATGATTGGCAGTAGATTTTTACGTGCTGTGTTGCCAGCCCTGATGCACAACCTTCAATGAAGGTACGCCTATTCACGCATGTATGTCTCCACACAGAAGACGCTCTAGCTGAGAATCGAACGGGACAACGTCTTGCTGTAAGGTGACAATGCTACCGCAGCACCACCACCACAGTTCTCACAAGATCAAACTGCATTTAGTGATAATATTTCTGGTATTAGACCACAGGCAAAACTGGTACTTGTCAGCAAAAAGGTTGCAGGCTAAGAATCCTAACAACTCAGGAAAAAGAACCATGCACTGTAGTCAAACTCAGCTGAAACTTCAGAGTAATTAAGCTGCTATAACATGTTTAGAAATCAAAACTTGTTTATTGCAAAATGCAAGATTCTGTGCTATTCAGGATGGCTCACAGGAATTGGATAACCTATCCAGTAGTGTAGTGATGGTGCAGCAAATGAGGTAGCTGCCTTGGGTGCAAAATGTTAGGGGGTATGACTGAGAATTCATGCATTCCTTGTTCCCAATCAGCTTTCTACAGTAAAAGCCAAAGTCTTTTTTTGCTTTTTTACTTGGACCAGAGGCTGTGAGTTTGGCTGTGGTAGGAAGCTGATTGGTTCTACAGTACATGTTAGAAACCATTTTTTTAACTGTTCTTCACATGAAGAGCCAAGGGGGGGGGCACTGGTTTGGTCATTAACAGCAGGTTCTAGGTGAGCCAGCTATGACTCTGAACCCATTCATAACTGTGTTCATGTTACCTGGCCAAAATACCACATGGTCATATCTAAGGTGGATAAAACCTTTGCCTTGACTATCCTCTTCATGAACTTCATGAACCTGTCCCCTGTATGTTTGGACAGATGTTAAACTTGGACACCTTATTCAGTTACTAAAAGGCATCACAGAATGCACTTTGTGCAGCAATCTTGTTTAGGGGCCAAGATAACTGGACTGTGTCATTCACTTTGTGACTTCTCAGTAATTCACACTTTAAATATATTTCTTAATTACTGACTTTCTTTAGGACTCTAGTACCTTATATGGTTTTAGGTTTACCTTCTTCCAGCCACAGTTTTGATTTTATACTGAATTACATTTTTTTGTAGTCCATATTTCTAAGTAACAATTATTTCACTTCTTGTTTCTGGACCTTAGAGAAAATTCTGAATATTTGAGTAGCAGAGATAGCATTCCCTGCCCTCACTCATACTGGAAAATAATCATTCACCATACCTCTTCACAAAGGAAGTACATCTACTGAACATTCCAATTACAGGCGAATAGCTATAATATTGCCCTTAATAAAAACACTACAGAAATGCATACACAAACAAATAATCAACTATCTGCTAGAAAAACAACGTCTCTCCCTGCTACACCACCACCAGGCCCCATCATAGCACTACTACTGCTCTACTGAACTTCACTACAATTGTAAATACACAAAGAAATGAAGATAATCTAGTTTTTGCAATTTTCTTTAGCCTATCCCAAGCTTTTGATACCATGCCCCATCTGAAAACTCTTAAAAAGCTCTCCTCCATACGCCTAGCTAAACCTTCAATCAACCTGACCACAAGTCGTAAAATGGCAAACTGAATTCTACTCTTCACTTCCCATAAACGTAGATGTTCCAAAAGGATCACTTCTAGGCTCGTACTCTTTAACCTTTTCAATAATGACCATACAGCTGCTAAACATGCTATTATAGTCCAATAAGCAGATGATTCCATGTTGGTCTACTCTACAAAAACTATGGCAATACTATAAGACTTCACACAAGAATCATTTTCTTCTGTAGAGTAAAGGATAAGTGAGTGACAGCTCCTACTAACCCCCCCCCCCCAAAAAAAAAAGCAATCTGATACTCTTTGCTCCCAAACAACTGGGCACACAAAAGGTATGTTTCATTTTCACTGCTGCCAACAACCAGGATGGAATAGGTAACCCTGGCAAAACTACTAGGTGTCATTATAGATGAGCAGCTACAGCTAGACCTCCACATGTCAGAAGCTGTAAAAAAAACTCATAAAAACTTGAATCCCTCTACATATCTAAAGCACACCTGATCAACACAGCCAGAAAGTGTATAACCACTGCTTTTCTACTGCCATCTCTAATATATGCAGCACCCATTTTTGCTAACCTTAAACAAATGTTACAATAAAATAGCAACATGTGCCACCACCTGCACTTTAAAGGATACCACTATATGGATCTCAAAGAGCTAAACAGGTTAGAACTCCCACACTACTTAACACACACACCCAGCTCACAACAGTACATAGACTTCTCCATAAGTCTGAAAAGTGCCCGTCCTTAAACAGCATCATTCAACCATACTTGCCAAACAGGGCTTTATGTTCTAGAGACAAATCACTTCTTGCTATTACTAAAGCATAGAATAGTGCGTGAGTCTTCATGTATTCAACTAACATTGCCAAAGCCTGGAACCATATCTCATTAACACTAAAATCAGTCCATGAGCTCACCTCTTTCAAAAAACAATTAAAATATGACCAGATGACTATAAATGGCTCTGCTCCTGCATTCCCACAGGCTATCTCTGTAACATTTTATCTGTTCTTTACTACAGACTGGTCTCATAGTTAGTCTAACTTTGTGTATATAACCTGCAACTTATTCAGCCGGTTCCCAGTCCCAGAGGCTCTCCACCCCCCCATTCCCTTTCCCAGTATCACTCTCACTCTTGCATAGCTCTTCCTAAACTCCACTCACTGCTCCAACCTCTCACCACACCTCCCTTATTAGCTCTATTTCCAAACACTCTTCCTATTGTTTCTCTCTCTGTACCTTCACCCCTACTGCTACCGCTTTCACTTTCACTCTGTCGTTCTCGTATCTGTCCTTCTGTTACTATCTGTTCTAATGCATAGCACTTACTTACTATCTTCCAACCCACTAATATACTTGCCAAGATTCTACAATTATGATCTCAATAACAAGGCACTCTATGCCTTCAGTACATAGAGTTCCCTTACTCTGCTACTTGTTCTCTTTCGCCACTCTATGTTCTCTCTCTCTAAAGACTGGGGCTCTAAATACTACCTACCAAAATAATGCCTCTCAGAAGACTGTCATCCCTTTCCTTAACAAAACTGCATGGCTTATCCTCAGTATGCCATTTTTTTCCTCTCCCTGCTATACCACCACCTGGACAAAAATCTACAATTCAACTTAGACTCAAAACATCACTCTCTGTATATACATAAATTGTGGTATGCTTTTAAATATATAGACACTGCTTAAATATTCGTGTACTTTGCAGATTTATACACACTGTTTAAAATATCATGTACTCTGTAAATACCTGTATACCGTTTGTACAATGTCACAAAAATGACCAAGCAAAGCTAGAGTCTTCCTATCCCAATTACCCCTTAAGGATATACCAGTGTTTCAGCTACATGGCTTCGGAATGCCCAGGAGTTTTCACTTTCACTTTTTTAACTTTTTACTGGTACATTCAGGCAAATAAAGACAAGCCTCACTAGCTTTAGACAGATCTCAGAAAAAGTTTGAAGCATGCCATGCCTTCAGCAAGTGGAGTTTGGCTTTATTGGTCGGAAAACGCAAGCAAAGACTTCAACGTGTGAAAGTAAAAAGTCAAGGGTATTTAGAAACTATGTAGCTAAAGCACTGATATGCCCTTAAGAGTTCTTATACATATATCCCACGGGCCTCCACTACAGGAGATTTACGGTATTACACAGTGGAGTATCTAAATTTGCTTGGTATTTCACATATTTTTGCTAAATGATTTGTCTATGTGAAACTTGTACCCTTTCATTTGGCTGTTATTTTGGGTAGTTTACCATCACCCTAATGTTATGGACATTAAGCTTGTTTTTAAGGTCTGTGTTATGGCTAAATAATGTGCTTGTGCTATATTGATGAGGTTAGTAAAATGGTAAAACTTGGCATGTCTGTAGGTTGGAGTGTCGGTTTTGCTGGTGTGAATACAGCAGTAAAGACTTAGAAAATGAAAGTAAAAAGTCATGGGTATTCAGAAGCCATGTAAGGGCTTATTTTTCATATATTTCATGGGCTTCTACTACATGAGGTTTTAAACTATTACACAGTGAAGTCTCTAGCTATGCAGAATTTAGTAGTCCTTTCAAATCTTTTCAGTTCACCAATATTGTATGTTTTCCTAATTTAGTCACGATACAGAGGGAAAATGCTGGCTCCATTGGTTTATTAGTTATTCTGTCATATTCCACTGGTAGAGTTTCATTATCAAGATGTTACTTAGAAATCATACTTCCAAAAGGCACTGCATTGACATTCTCATAGGCTCATAGGCTCATAGGTTAGTACTAGGCTAATTGCCCTTGCGAGCCATTTTAAGCCTAGCCAATTATCCCTTGTGAGACTCAAACCCTGCACACATATATACACATATACACACACACATACATACATATATACATACACAGATACACTATCATCTTCTTTTGGTTGTTCCCGTTAGGGGTCGCCACAGCAGATCACCCATTTCTTCCTGTCCTCTACATCTTGCTGTCACACCAACCACCTGCATGTCCTCTCTCACCACATACATAAACCTTATCTTAGGCCTTTCTCTTTTCCTGTTACCTGGTAGCTTCATCCTTAGCATCTTTTTCCCAATATACTCGGCATCCCTCCTCAGCACATGTCCAAACCAATGTAATCGTGCCTCTCTGGCTTAGTCTCCAAACCTTCCAACCTGGGCTGACCCTCTAACATACTTATTCCTAATCCTGTCCACCCTCGTCACACCCAGTGCAAATTTTAACATCTTTAATTCTGTCACATCCAGCTCAAACTCCTGTCTTTTTGTCAATGCCACTGTCTCCAACCCATATAACATAGCTGGTCTCACTACCCTCTTGTAGACCTTCCCTTTCACTCTTACAGGTACTCGTCTGTCACAAATCACTCCTGACTCTTCTCCACCCACTCCATCCTGCCTGTACCCTTCTTCACCTCTCTTCCACACTCACCGTTACTCTGAACTATTGACCACAAGTATTTAAACTCATCCACCTTCGCCACCTATACTCCTTGCATCCTCACCATTCCTCTAGCCTCCCTTTCATTCATACACATATATTCTGTCTTAGTCCTGCTGACCTCAATTTCTCTTCTCTCCAGAGCATATCTCCATCTCTCCAGGGTCTCCTACACCGGTTCCCTACTCTCACTACAGATCACAATGTCATCTGCAAACATCATAGTCCACGGAGACTCCTGTCTGACCTCGTCTGTCAATCTGTCCATCACCAATGTTGCAAGCAGATTGCTTAAAAATTGTATATTTTTTGTAGAGTTCAATACTTATACTTAGTTTAAAATCATACATTTGTTAGGCACCGCAGTTATGATTTCATTACTAACTGCTTGGTTAAAATTCACATTCTTTTAGGTATACCATTACTAGTTAACTCATTAACACCTGGCATAAATGGAATTTCACACCTCCTGACATCTGCAGATTCCCTTGCTAAATTCATGAGAATGCAGTTTTGCAAATTGTAAACCAAAGCATATCTGGAAAAGTCAATTCATGCCAGTGAAAAGTTAAAATATAGAAGTTCTTCAGCACTCACATACTCCTCCTCACAATGGTGATATTAATATGTTAGCCAGACATAATGGTGATTTCATACTGAACATGTAGTTAGATTACACATACATTGTATTATTCTAATTATACAATTCTCTAATCATGGTATATGCGTGACCTTTGTCTATGCAAATTGACCTTTAGTTTGCTGCAAAACAGATTTGTAGGTGGCACATAATCTTTGAGATGTCTGCATAGTTATGCTTTGTATGAATGCTTGCATATTTAATGGACAAATAAATGTAAATATCTGCAAATCAGTGCTAGTTAGATATCATCTATCAGTGCAAAGTCTTTTCGGCATGGTGTATGCTTTCATTTGATGCAGTAAAGTACAATGTAACAATTTATAGATCATGTTATTATTAAAATATTTAACATATGGCATATAGTCATAATATCTCTGAAAAATAATTCACATTTTCTGTATTACCAAGTATTCCATACATCTGAGGAGTGATTATTGACCTCTATTGTGACTGGGCATGTGAAATGTTGTTCAGCAATGTATTCAAATGTGCAATGCATGAGATATTTGCAGAAATATATTTATAATATATAAATACATAATATAAAAAACAATATATAAATAATTATATATTATAATAAAAATATAAAAATAATATAAATATATAATAGAAAATAATAGAGAAACAGACAAGTTGGAGAATCCAATGATCTAGGAACAGAACAGCAGGCAATGAAGAACAAATGGAGGAAATCTAGCACCTTCTGCCCCCCTGCCCCCAAATCACCCTACTATTTGGGCATGTGAATAGAAATGTAAGGACGATATACATAGAATTGTAGCTAAACCTTACAAGAGGAAATTTTATAACTTCAAACATGAAGAACTGTCAGGTGTAAAATGACTCTGAAGAAATGACAACAAGGATAATGATGGCAGAAAAGAGTGGTGGGGTCCTCATTGCAGACACTGAGAATGCAATCAAAACAATGAAGAAATGCTAAGGAATCTGAAATTCTACAAGACAGTGGATACTGGACAAGTCACAAAGCATATAAGATCATTGACATCAGACTGGGTAAGCTTAACTCAGAGGGATTTCTGGATGGTGATTTGTTTTGCTTTATGACAGTTGCCCACCCTAGGATACCACAATTTTTTGGCATCCCAAACTTCACAAAAATTTGGAAAATCTTCCTTATTGACCCGTGGTAGTAGGATGTTGTTTAGCCTCTGAAACTTTATCCATTCATATGGAATTTAAGATTAAAGAGCTCACTGGGACTGATCCCTCTTTCATTTTTGGACTCATTCAATTTCCTGAAAAAGTCAAAGAAATAAAAAATACAACCAGAGACGATACTTGTCACGATTAATGTGGAAGCCCTATACAATGTTCTTCTTCATAACTACTGTACTGATGTTGTGAAAGAGTACATGTGCTCAAGGACCAACGCCATCCACAGAGAAATTAAAGCTATTGTGCATATGTTGGACATCATACTCACCAACAACTACTTTCAATTCATTCAAAAATGGTGCAAACAAACAGGGGGGAATAGCTATGGGAGCTGCTATAGCTCCTATCTTAGCCAATGTAGCTTTGGAAGATGGGAAGAGAGCACCATCTTTTACTCAGAATTCTATCAATACATGGATTGTTACTATCATTTTAATGAGGATATATTTGTCATATGGAAAGGCTCTTTGGACAAGCTGCATAACTTCTTCTATATCAAAAACACCACAGACATTTTACACTTCACCAGCCACTATGATTGTGATAAGGTAGAACTTCTGGACATCACCATCCATAAGGACAGAAAAGAGAAGAAGCTTAAGAATGACCTGTACAGAAAACCTACATGAGTCAATCTACTTTTATATGCTAAAAGCATGCAGACCAAAAGTATTCAGAAAAATGTTGTCAAATCACGGGGAATGAAAATAGCCAGGATTTCTGGAAGGATGGACCACTTTCTCACCAACCTAGATCAACTGCAGCAAGATTTTCTAGAAAGAGGATACAATGAGAATTTGATGGATAACATACTGGGACCCATTAAACTCCTCAAACAAAATAATGATCCAGTTATTGTGAACTCCCCCCAGAAGGAAACCATTACAAGCCACACAACCAAATGTCAGTGAATGAAATGATAAACATAAAAGAAGTATGATCCTAACTTATTCCAAAGATTCACAAGTAATAAAAAGAAAAGTGGTCAAAAACTGGGACATCATTAGGGGAACCAAGCTATTAGTCAGATTCTAGACTTACAACCATCCTTCATTTATAAAAAAGTAAGAAACATTAGAAGTTGGTTAGAAAATGTGAAAGAAATGAGTGCACCCACAGAATTACAGGTACAAACATTTCCCTGCAAACCCCCATGCTGCAGATGCCATGTATTTATGAGCCAAAAGAACTATTTTTTATGTCCAAACTAAAAAAAAGAAATATGTCTGCACTGACAGATATAACTGCAATAGCAATTTTTTTGCATACATGGCAAACTGCACAAAATGCAATGTGTTCTACATTGGAAAAACAATTAACCCTCTCAAAGTAGGAGTGACTGAACACCTTTCAGACATCAAGCGTAGGGACACAACAACCCACTGTGTAGACATGCTCAGGTCTGCAGGAACTATGAGAAGTTGTTTTTCATGTAACAGAGAGTATAAACTCAGGGCCCATTACAAGGAACTCTGAATGCAAAGCTAGAGAAAAAAGAACTTGAAAGGTAAATTTAACGTAAAGCTTATTGGAAACCTGGACTCAGTAGGACTTGTTCCATTAGGAGTATACTTGAGTTAAAGAAAATGTTATTAAAGGCAACACAAGTTTTCTTTCTTTCTCTTTTTTTTTTTTTTTTGCATTTCATGGCTATGCATAATGAGTGTCATTTTCATTTTTATCTTTAATACCAGATGTTGGATTTTTTTTATATATTTTTATTCATACGTAGTTTAGGCTAGACTTTTGATTTTTGCTCTTCTTCTTCTGAAGATTATTTTAGGGTCAATTTGAACTGTTCATATTTTGATATGTCCAATCATAAGTAGGTACTAGACTATTGACCCTAGAGCCTATATAAGCCTAGCCAAAAAGGTACCCTGGCTTTCGCTACCAAGAAAATTATTTTGCTGTGCCCATGTCGAGCAGAGCCACAGAAGTGATCATCGGGGTGAATTTCCTATTTCCCATCCAGTCATCAAGATTTTTCTTGAAGAGTGTTAATGAGGAGCTTTGTTTGATATATATAGGTAGTTTGTTCCAGAGTATGGGAAGTCTCTGGGACAGGAATCTATCCCTACAGCATGTCCTGTTTATTGTGGTGACAAGGTTTAGGTCCCTAGAGCATGTAGCTCAGAGGGATTGGGATTTCTTTAGGTGTAGCATGTCCAACAGCTCTGGGTTTGACATAGCTTTGTATGTTGGGCAGAGATTGCCTCTGAGTAAGTGATATGCGATGGAGTAAAGCTGGAGTTTTTTGAGACGGTCTGCATAGGGCATCTGTTTGAGGTAGGTAATCCTCTTTGTGAGGTATTTCTGTGGCCTTTCCAGTTATTGTAGATGTCTTGTGAGGTACATACCAAAAGGGGCATTGTACTCTATAATGGGTCTAATGAGTGATGAGCAGAGGGGAACAATGACGTCTTTTTTCCTGGATGAGAAAACTTTTGTGATGAGATGTGCCATGTAGAAGGATTTCCTGACTACTGTGGGGATGTGATTATCAAAGGAGAGACTACTGTCCATCTGTATCCCAAAGTCTCTTATCACACTTTTGGTGTTAAGTAGACTACCACCTATGTGGTAGCTCATGGGTACAGAGTTTTTACCAAAGGGGATGACAATGCACTTTTTGGCATTGAGCTTGAGGCCATGGCTTTGACACCAGGCATCTGTCTCCGTGAGGCCCTTTTGTAGGATGTCTACATCATTAGGAGTTTCAATTATGGCTCCTAGTTTGCAGTCATCTGCAAACTTCATTAGCCAAAGACCTTCTGTGTTAGCCTGTACTTCAGAAAAGTAGATACCAAACAGGAGAGGACCCAAGACTGAACCCTGTGGTACTCCACTTGTCACTGGTCTGAAGTCGGATTTGGAGTCTGCTTCTCTCACAGTGTGGGTTCTGTCCATGAGTCAGTTGGCAACCCATCTTGTGACATAGGGATTTATACCTGGTTTAGTGAGTTTATCTATAATTCCAGAGTGGGGGATGGTGTCAAAAGCCTTGGCGAGATCTATATAGGTTGTATGAACCACCTTACCCTCGTCTACGGCTTTGGTGACTGCTTCAAAGAAGTCTATCAGGTTTGGGAGACATGGTCTGCCTTTTACAAACCCGAACTGGATGGGGTCCAAAGTTTGGAAATTACCAATGTCTTTGTTTATAAGATCCATGATGATACGTTCCATGGCCTTGCAGACCAGGCTTGTTAGGCTAATGGGGTGGTAGTTCCCAGGGACCATGGTGGCTCTTCCTTTGTGGAGTGGGATAACTGTCGCTGTGTGCCATTCAGTGGGCACAAAGCCTGAGGTGACGCTATGATTGAACATGGTGCATAGGTGGGGTGCCAGTTCATTCTACAGTTCATGTAGAATGCAACCTGGGATGTTGTCAGGTCCCATGGATGCTGTGTTCTTGGCTTTGGAGAGTGCGTTTTTTACTTGTGCAGCCGTGATTATAGGAACTTTGCATTCTTCCGGTATAGAGATGGCCTCTTTAGGGGGTAAGAGGAGGGTAAAGTTAGCACTGAACCTTCCTGCCATTTGTATGAACTACCATGTTAGTACATGCTATCATAGTGAGATCTGAGGAAGTCCTTCACTTCATTGACAGAAAAGGGCAAAAGCACTTTAAAATAAAGATTTTTTGGTAAGCACAAGCTGAGGCACTTGATTTCACTTAACACACCTTCCTTTATATATTACATTCATCCCTTTTTTATGTGGTATTTTTGTGTGTGTATATGTATGTGTCTGTATATTTTTGTGTATATATATATTTGTCTGTATATGTGCATGTATGTATGCATGTTTATGTTTACATACATATATGTAAATATAAGTTTCTGTTTGTGTGCATATGCATGTATGTTTGTATATGTATATATGTATGTGTGTGTATGTATATATCTGGGTCCCCTTTAGATGGTCGAACTTTTAAAAGCTTGACTTTAATATGGCAGAGATCATATGATTGAACTTTTAAAAGTTCGAACGGTCTGAATGGGGATCTCCATAGAGCTCGGAACAGGAAGATTTCCCTTTACCGCAATGTAGTGCAATCTTGAATTTGGCATATTTAAATAGCATGGGGTTTGGTGGGCACAGCCCCCCACGTGGGGGGTGTATGGGGGCTGTTAGCACTGTTTAGTTGTTTTTTTCTTTTGTTTATTCTATTTTCACATTTTTGAACATTCAAATGTTCGATCATATGGTCTCAGCCATATGAAAGTCGAACATTTGGATGTTCGATTATGTGAAGTAGACCCATATATTTATTTATATATACATGTGTGTGTGTGTGTGTGTGTGTGTGTGTGTGTGTGTGTGTGTGTATAATATATATATATATATATATATATATATATATATATGTTTGTAGTTATGTTTGTTTATATATGTATATGCTTTTGTGTGTGTGTTTGAGGCAGCACAGTGGCTCAGCAGATAGTGTTGCCATCTAACAGCAAGGAGTTTCCCTGTTTGATTCTTGGCTGGGGTGCTTTCTGTGCAGAGTCTGCATGTTTTCCCTGTATTTGTGATGGTTCCTCCCACATTCCAAAGACATGCAGTAGATGGATTGGACACACTAAATTGGCCATAGGTGTGACTGTTTGGTGTGGAAGAACCACTGTGACAGGGCTAGCAACCTGGTGGTATAAACTTTAGCTCTAGATGATTGTCACTGTTGAAGTAACACCCTGACCCCATGTGCAAAATGGGAAAAAGGGGTTGTGGATGGATGGATTTTGTGTGTGTGAGTGTATATAAATATATATATATATATATATATATATATATATATATATATATATATATATATATATATATATACATACATATACATATACAGTATATGTGTGTCTGTGTGTCTGTGTGTGTGTGTGTGTGTGTGTGTGTGTGTGTGTGTGTGTGTGTGCACATGTGTTTAAGCATTTGCACATGTAGTTTACATTTTTTTTGGTTTACCTGAGCCTGGGAATTTTCATACACAAACACACATCTTCACACTTTTTTTCTTTTAACTTGTCTTGGTACCAAACCCATGGGCAATTGACATTATTCTTTTTTCTCAAATATTACATTAACTCACACACAGTTGCTTACAACCTCTGTCCTTAGCAGCATAATTATTTTTTGAGTTTGGATAATCACCATGTTTTTCCCTTCCAGCATCAAAGTATTTCACTCAGAAATTAATCCCACTGCCATCTGTTAGATTATTTACTATAGTCTTCTTCAGATTCATTTGGCTTTTCCCGGTTAGGGGTCGCCACAGCGGATCACCTGTTTCCATTTCTTCCTGTCCTCTGCATCTTGCTCTGTCACATCAACCACCTACATGTCCTCTCTAACCACATCCATAAACCTTATCTTAGGCCTTCCTCTTTTCCTCTTACCTGGCAGCTTCATCCTTCATCCTTTTTCCCAATATACCCAGCATCCCTCCTCAGCACATGTCCAAACCAATGCAATCTCGCCTCTCTGGCTTTGTCTCCAAACTGTCCAACCTGGGCTGACCCTCTAATATACTTATTCCTAATCCTGTCTACCCTCATCATACCCAATGCAAATCTTAACATCTTTAACTCTGCCACATCCAGCTCTGACTCCTGCCTTTTTGTCAATGCTACTGTCTCTAACCCATATAACATAGCTGGTCTTACTACCCTTTTGTAGACCTTCCCTTTCACTCTTACTGGTACTCGTCTGTCACAAATCACTCCTGACACTCTTCTACACCCACTCCACCCTGCCTGTGCTCTCTTCCACGCTTGCCATTACTCTGAACTGTTGATCCCAAGTATTTAAACTCATCCACCTTCGCCAACTCTACTCCCAGCATCCTCACCATTCCTCTATTGTCTCTTTCATTCACGCACATATATTCCATCTTAGTCCAGCTGACCTTCATTCCTCTCCTCTCTAGATCATACCTCCACCTCTCCAGGGTCTCCTCAACCCATTCGCTACTCTCACTACATATCACAATGTCATCTGCAAACATCATAGTCCACGGGGACTCCTGTCTGATCTTGTCTGTCAACCTGTCCATCACCAGTGCAAATAAGAAAGGGCTCAGAGCTGATCCTTGATGTAATCCCACCTCCACCTTAAATGCATCCGTCACTCCCACCACAGACCTCACCGCTGTCACACTATCCTTGTACATATCCTGTACCACTCTTACATACTTCTCTGACACTCCCGACTTCCTCATACAATGCCACAACTCCTCTCTAGGCACCCTGTCATATGCTTTCTCTAAGCCCACAAAGACACAATGCAACTCCTTCTGACCTTCTCTGTACTTCTCCATCAACACTCTCAGAGCAAACATCGCATCTGTAGTGCTCTTTCCTGGCATAAAACTATACTGCTGATCACTAAGCATCACCTCCCTTCTTAAACTAGCTTCCACTGCTCTTTCCCATAATTTCATGCTGTGACTGATCAGTTTTATCCCTCTGTAGTTACTACAGCTATGCACATCACCCTTATTTTTAAAAATATTATTTACTATAGTAATATAACAAAAATGCAAGACAAGATGTTTACATTGTTGTTTGACACTATACCCATCACACTGATTAACAACACAATGATTTTGTATTACTTAGAGTAAACAGCATCGATCACAAAAAATGCAAACTACATGTGTACCACTGTTCCAGTCACTGTCACTGAATGTGATCTGTTTATGTGCTCTTGTATGATTGCCTTCAATGTAATTTATATGGTTTTATGTACATAAAACAGAAAAGTATATATTACTTGTTGCTTATATGCATAACTTATATCTGACAAAGCTCTGACAAGGGTAAAAGTGCTCATTTTTTTGTTTTTACTAAACAAGCCATACCAGCTTGAATCCTGTTTCCTTGTTTTTATAAGACTCCAAGGTGATTTTTAATGTGGATCGTGCATATGTGCTTATGATAACAACCTATTTTGTCAAGTTGTATGTCGATATCATTCTGTACAACAGGTTTTCCCTTGTTCTTGAACTATATTTATGCACACATGCATATATTATTACTAAACAAGGAGCAGTAGCAGTTGATTGGTAGTTGGCAGACAACAGGTTTCAGTGACAGGTTTTGTACCAGGATGTAGTCTTTCATTTGAAAACCATAAAGCACCATATGTATACTTTATCTGTGTCAAGGTATTAACAGAAATATTAATACGGCAACCATTCACAATCCGGCATAACAAATTATACTTTCTTGCTTACCAACCACTGCATTTGGGCCAGCAGACATTCTTGCTATGTGTGTTGAATTGTTCAGTGAAATGCTGTTCTACCATGCTATTATGTGATCAATGTATGAGATACTTACATAAAATATGTATATATATATATATATATATATATATATATATATATATATATATATATATTTATTTATATATTGCCAAGGAAGTATAAATATCTGCAAAGCAGTGGCAGTGGTGGTGGTTAGACATCAGGCAGCAGCAGTAAGTTCCCCATTATGTTAGCTTTCATTTGATACCAAGAAG